>NC_041404.2:118591604-118869104 GCF_900747795.2 Erpetoichthys calabaricus
TCCTTCATTTCTCCCTACTGCGTTCTTTTATCTCGCGAATATGTTATTGCAATCTGCAGCGGGAGCGTTTCTATAAACTTAATTTAAACTTACGTTTTACACCGTGCTTTGTTTCCCTTATGAAGATGCTTGTATGCTTTACTCGCTCGCTTCTTATTGTTTCGCTCCTTTCTCAATTGTTTAATGAATTTTTTGTTCTTCACTGTTTGCGGCTCCTCCTTCATTTCTCCCTACTGCGTTCACAGTCTTTTCACGTGATTACGTGGAAGGCGTGATGACGTGACACTCAACTCCTCCTCCCACGGCCATCGAGCTGCCGTCCATTACAGTATATTGTGAAAAAAGAGGTTCCAGTTATGACCATTACGCGTTGAATTTCAAAATGAAACCTGCCTAACTTTTGTAAGGAATCAGCCTGCCAAATTTCAGCCTTCCACCTACACGGGAAGTTGCAGAATTAGTGATGAGTCAGTCAGTCAGTCAGTCAGTCAGTGAGTCAGTGAGGGCTTTGCCTTTTATTAATTGTATAGATTAGCTGTGCTACCCAAATCTAAATCATCAATGTAGACCTCAATTTTAAATGTGCAGCCCATCTCTTAATATATACAGTATGTCCCTGTTATATGCCATTTGCTATGGGATTCATAAAATCAGTGCTAAAGTTTGTGATGCGCGATCTATCAGAATGACAAATGCAAAGCATTTTATTACTAAAAATGTTTGTGATGCGACATCTTTTAGAATGACAGACACAAAATAACCATATGGACACACAGACAGACACAGAGATACACTGACACATATCCTTTTATTATGATGGATACATAAATTTTAGATTGGTTGTGATTGCTAAATTAGGTGTGGCCATGTGCATGACTGCATTGGGCAATGGGCTAGCATCCTGTAGAAATCTGACTAACACCTTGTGCCAAATGATGTTTGGAGAGACTTCAGTTATCAGCAGCTCTCTAATGGAATAACCATAGTAGGAAAGAAGATGCCATTGTCACTTAATTCATAATTTCTTTGCTGTTGTAGAGAATCAGTGTCTTCAGTCTTTGTTTAGTAGTCAGTGTCAGTGCTAGTATTTACTAAAAAACTTTTTTAGAAAACTGATTTGTTAAAGATTTCCACAAACAAAATATCTGTTCTTTCTGTAATTTTTTGTAAGACCAATCAATATTTTGTATGGAAAATGAAATACTGAATACAGCCAGCACTGATCACAGCATGTTAAATTCTGGTGGGCAATTACAAAGACAAAACATACAAACATTATTTGATCAGGAAAATCACCATGATGTGGGGCGAATTTGTCTCCTTTTAAAATATAGCAAAATGGGGTGTATATATTTTCAAATTTAAACAAGATCTCTTGCGGCTATAAAGGCAATGCACTTTCAAACACGTACGGCTAATTTTCAATTTTGTATTTATAATTCAAATTGGAAGCCATCAACAGATTTCCCTATTTATCAGATATTTAAGACTCTCCCTGATATGTGCACAGTTTACTGAGGCAAAATGCCTGGCTTATAGTGCCTGGTAAATTTTGTCACTTTTTATACCTTAGGTCCACAAAATATTCAGTGTTTATATTATGCATTCCTTGAGCTGCCATGTGATAGGCCGTATCACAGGGTTTATTTGTGTCAATAAATGCAACTTTTTATAGCTTTTCTTATTTAAATAGTTATAAGAAGGTTCACATACCTTGGGCATATTAGGGAGTGAAGAAGACTCCAGGATGAAATAGCGAGGCAGTAACACAAAGTCATGCTCCAGGAGAGAGTAAGGTTAACTGGTGTTACCATCAGTGTGAGGAGCCAGAGGAGGAGCTGAAGTGATAACATCCTGTTGTTATTTTGTGGCTGCTGAGGGAAAGATGTCCGATTATTCTGCATGTGTTGTGGATGTTACTGGCAGTGAGAGTGCACAAAGGCAGTCATGCAAAGAACCGTAAGAGTTAAGTTCCTGGAATGAATTCAAGAAGTTACCTGAAAGTGGATACTACACACATTTGCTTCCAGGCATCTTCACATGCTTGACTGTGAAGGATTCAAGTTATATGGGCCATCCACCTGCAGGAAAAGAGATGGAAGGTGGATTTTTCTAAGGCTTCAGAGATTGGATGTAACTGGGATTGGTCAGTTAGTCTATGCCCAGTATATAAGACTGATGTGAGACCAGCAGGGGTCATCTTTTGACCATCTGGAGTTGGAGAGAGTTGCAAAGCGAGTGTGGAGCAATCTTGGAAAACATTCCTATAAACAAGCACAGTTGATTTGTCCACATTTGTACAACACTTGCAAATATTATTAAGAAGTGTAAGGTCCAAGGGATGTAGCCAACCTCCCTAGACGCGGCCTAAAGAGGAATATCAACCCCAGAATGGGCAGAAGGATAGCAAGAACAGCAGACAAAAAACCAAGGTCAACTTCCAAAGAGATCCAAGTTGAACTCCAAGGTCAAGGGCCATCAGTGTCTGACTGCACCATCAGTCACTTTGTGAGGGACAGTGGGCCCAATAGAAGAAGACTCAAGAGGACTCTACTGCTGAAAAAAAAACCTAAAAAAGCAGACTGGAATTTGTTAAAATGTATATTTTCAAACCACAATGCTTCTGGAAGAATGTCCTTTGGACAGATGAGACAAAACTGGAGCTTTTTGGAAAGTTACATCAGCTGTATGGCCACAGACAAAAAAATGACGCTTTCTAAGGAAAGAACACCATACCTACAGTGAAACATGGAGGAGGCTAGGTTATGTTCTAGGGCCACATTGCTTCATCTGACACATGGTGAATTGAGTCTGTGCAGGGGACAATGAAATCTTTTTAGAATATCAATATGTTCTGGAGCGAAACATACTATATAATGTCAGAAAGCTCTGTCTCAGTTGCAAGTCACGGATCTTCCAACAAGACAATGACCCAAAACACACAGCTAAAAGCACCTAAGAATGGCTAAGAACAAAACATTTGACTATTCTGAAGTGGCCTTCTATGAGCCCTGATTTGAACCTTATCAAACATCTATTGGAAGAACTGAAACCTGCAGTCTGGAGAAGCTCCCCTTCAAACCTAACACACTTAGAACAGTTTGCTCAGGAAGAGTGTGCCAAACTGTCTGTTGGCAGGTGCAGAAGTCTCATTGAGAGCTACAGGAATCGCTTGTTTGTAGCAATTGCCACTAAAGGTTGTGCAACAAAATATTAGGTTAGGGGTCCCATCATTTTGATCTGTGCTATTTTAATTTGTATTATTATTTTAAATAATCACTTGAATCAAAACTCCAAAGCAAAGTCTGATTTTTGTTAAATATGGAATAAACAATGATGGGTGCCAATTACTTATGTCTGTTTCAAGTTATTTCAGTGACAATTGTGGGTTGTTCTTTTTTTGTGGAGGCATACCAACAAATTTGTTCACATCTATATACTGTATATATATAAATTCTGTGCATTGCAGAGGACAGCATTTATTTTAGATTGCATGACACTTGAATATTGTTTCTCACACTTGGGAATGAAGAAGAATTCTTGTTTCTGAACATCCACTTTGGTCTGTGTTTCATTTTGTTCACCACTGACCCGCTCAGATACGATTCCAGATGCCTGGAGTCCAAGAGAGACTGTAAGGGTGGCAGTGCATGGGGCATCACATGCCATGTTTGCACCACTGTAGGCAAAAGACACCTAAAAGTATAGGAAGGTTCTATTCTTCTGACAATACATAAATTTAAACATTATTCAAAACAAAATACAGCAAAACTGCGCAGATTATTTTTTACTACATGTTAACTTTTTCACAACACTTTTTGGCTTAACCTTGTGTAATCATATCTATATTGCATATTGTATACATCATTGTAGAAAGGGTATCAACCCATCATGGAGAAACTGTAAACTGAGAGATACATTCTAATTTAGTCTTTCTTCAGCTAACTGAAACATAGTCTTGATTATCCTCTATTTGGCCATCATCATTTTCTGATTTCTCCCTCTCATCTGTTATGATTAATGTTTTCTCTGTAATCCTCTATGTGGCTATGCCTCCCCATAATGCTTTTCTTATTTGCTATAGCTATAGCATACAGAGGCTCTCCCTGTGTTTTCATTGATTTCATTTCACAGTTCAAAGCCATGTTATCAGGTTGAATTTTCCAGGTATAAATGTGTGAACTTTATAGTAAACATATGCAAATCCTTGCAGCTGCTCCAGCTGGATATAGTACTGTAAGTTACCCTAAAAAATAATTAATGGTTTAAGTTCAAAAAGAACAGAATAATGTTGCTAAAATGTTTTGTGCAATAAGAGAATACAAAATTAATAATATTCTCTATCTATTCTACTCTACTCTAATTCAAGGACATCCAGAGCAAAACTCTCTGCTGGCAGAGCAGGATCCAACCATGAATAGGAAGTCTGTTCACTGCAGTGGCCACCCATGTTCATAAGACACCAATTTAAATTTTCCAATTAACCCAAAAACACATTGCTTTAGAGTATGTGAGGGAAACCAAAAGTACAGAGACAAAAACTCACACAGACACAGGGAGAATTTACAAACTCCACATGGACAGCAACCAGGCACAGGATTCAAACTGAGATTTCAAGTGTGAGACAAGTGAATTCTGCCTCCTTGCCACTCATATTGTGAAAAGGTTCTATCTAAATTGATTTGAAATGTTAATTATTTATTATTCAACAAGATTCTTATGGCAAAAATTCATATCTACAGGTCCTGTCATTTAAAGCACAGCATATCACATGCCAGCATCTTAAATCTGTTTTTATCAGAAACTGGGAAGGGTAGGATAGGGGCAGGGGACCAGCAGAACACTAACGGAGGCAAGACACAAGTGGTGCAGTTGCAACACAAAGTGCTTTGATTGTGCGAAAACTCAACTTAAAACAGTCACGCTTCTAAAAGTGAATAAACGGGAAAAAAATACAGAAAACAATAAAACCAAAAAAAAAAAAATCTCCAGGGGTCAACAAAAATGTAAAACTCTACAAAAGCCTATGCTCATCAGTATCCTTTGCCCTCTTCTGTCACATGAGAGAAAATATGGTACTCTGGCTAAAATAACCTTGAAGCCAAATTCATGATCTCGCAATTCAGTTACCTGTACCTGTCACTACCAGCACCTAACCATCCCCTGTCTATTTCACACAATCAGAAAAAAACGTCGGCTTTTAAAACCTACGACATGCACATAAATTTAATGTCTTTTTTGTGAGAATAAACTTTTTATTTGATGAAGATCTTGCTTTTGCCCTTATATCCGACCGGGTTTTGATGAGAAATCCCCTCCCCAATCAACATTTTTGGAATGTTATGTCCTAGTCATCACTCTTGTGAGTGGCACTGCTTCCTTCAAAGCGAGCTGCATGCATGGTTGCTGCGGTTGGTAAGTCAGAATTGTGGCTTTGGCCGATCTTATCTTTAACAGATGCAACTTAAAAAAACTACTTAACAAGGGTGTCTAACAAATACACTAACACACTCCAATTATCCAGTTAGTATAATGTACATCATTGGGACAATGTCTAGTTTACCAGAATTCACCACAGGGTAATTAAACTCCATCTTCCCTCCTACCTCTGCCAAAATGGCACCCATTCTCCATTAAAATTTCTCTTCCCCTTGTGGCAAAACTTAATTCTCCTTCCTCCCTCAATCAAAGCGGCCTTCAACCTCTGACAAAAACATCAGAGGATGGAAGCTACTTTGAAAGAGGTAGGAAAGAGGGGACAGTTTTGTTACAGGGAGAAGGATGTTTTGTCAGATGATAGCTGCTGTTTTAGCAAAGGTAAGAGGGAGGATTGAGTTTTGCCAGATGAAGGATGGTGTTCTGTCAGAAGGAGGAAAATGTCCTAAAATGGACACTATATATGCAGACAGAAACCCTAGAGCGTTTCCAAGCACAATAGTTCCAAAAAGTCTCATACATGCCCAATAGAGTGAGGAAAACTGACAAACACTGGCTAGTCAGAACAAGGGTAAGCATTGAATCTTTATAAATAAAAAGATATACATATTTCAAAAATGCTCTATTTTTAGAACATTAGGACAATTTAGATAAGAACAGGCCATTCAGCCCAACAAAGCTCGCCAGTCCCATCCACTTAATTCTTCTAAAAAACATCAATTTGAGTTTTGAGAGTCCCTAAAGTCATACTGTCTACCACACTACTTGGTAGCTTATTCCATATGTCTATGGTTCTGTGTGAAGAGAAAAACTTCCTAATGTTTGTGCAAAATTTACCCTTAACAAGTTTCCAACTGCGTCCCCGTGTTCTTGATTAACTCATTTTAAAATAACAGTCTCGATCCACTGTACTAATTCCCTTCATAATTTTATACACTTCAATCATGTCACCACTTCATTTGCTTAAACTTAAAAGGCTCAGTTCTTTAAATCTTTCTTCATAATTCATCCCCTTTAGCCCTGGAATCAGCCTAGTTGCTGTTCTCTGGACCTTTTCTAGTGCTGCTATGTCCTTTTTGTAGCCTGGAGACCAAAACTGCACACAGTACTCCAGATGGAGCCTCACCAGTGCGTTATAAAGCTTGAGCATAACCTCCTTGGACTTGTACTCTACATATCAAGGCACTATATAATCTAACATTCTGTTTACCTTCTTAATGGCTTCTGAACACTGTCGGGAAGTCGATAGCTTAAAGTCCACTATGACTCCTAAATCCTTCTCATAAGGTGTGCTCTCAATTTTCAGATCTACCATTGTGTATTCAAGCCTAACATTTTTACTTCCTATATGTAATACTTTACATTTACTGACATTAAATTTCATCTGCCACAAATCTGCCTAAGCCTGTATGCTTTTCAAATTCTTCTGTAATGATATAACGGATTCCAAATGATCTGCTAATTCACCTATCTTGTTATCATCTGACAACTTAACCAGCTTGTTAATTATATTCCTATCTAAATCATTTATATATATTAAAAATAGTGGCGGCCCTTGCACTGACCCCTGTGGAACACCAATTCTGATAAGTTTCCTTGCACCATCACCCTCTGTTTCCTGTGTCTGAGCAAATTCTGCAGCCATCTACAATCATCACCCTGAACTCCCACTTCTTTTAATTTGATTCCTGACCTCTCACCTTATCAAATACTTTCTGAAAGTCCAAGATAAGCAATATCATAGGCTCCACTTTGATCATACCCTTTTGATGCTTCCTCAAAGTACAAAGTACTTGAACAAAGTAGGCTGAGAGGAGCACAGAAAGGCAAAGAAGAAGTTGCCTAAAATAGACAATCCCAAAGAAATAATGTCCTAATACACAAATCCAGAAAGTGAAGTCAAAAGCAAAGGATGAGCTCAAAAACTCAGATAATACACAACAGGCACAGACTGATCAAAAATCACAATTTCACACACTCACCAACACCAGTGCATTCAATGAACCATAAGGGAATGGGGATTTTCTTCTGACTTATAGGGCTGAACGCAGACCCTTGCAGTGATGGGCAGATGGTCCTTCCACTTGAATGAACCACCCACAAAACACATGGTACAAAAGAGAAGATGCTTTGACATAAAGAAACTAAATTAACAAAATGTTACTATTATACTGTAAATGAACACAACAAATATAAAATAAACATCTGAACTCCAGGCAGAGGGGTGAACCCTGGCTGAAGCACACCACTGTGTGATGAAAACAAATTCATGATGTTCAAACTTTATGGCAGCAGCTCACTTTTGCCCTATTTTAACACCATTCCACAGTTAAATGATGCCCCAACATTTACCCTTTGGTAAAACTGTAATTTCTGCATTTTTCCTTTCCATCAACACATTTTTTCACATTGAAATACCAATGCACATATGAGAATTTAAACTGATGCCTACCATTATTTTAGGTACTATCTCTATGAACCTGTTACAGAATATGATTTCTGCAAAGGAAATTAAACCTTATATATTATGCATATGACAAGTTCCCAGTGAGCATTATTGATGTTTTATTGAGCATTAATGACAGAAGGATATTTCCTCACCTTTTCTGAATAATGAACTTCAAATGAAGGGGTATTCTGAATCTTATTATAAAAGTTATTAAGATGCCAACCACACTCTTTAATCTTATTACTTACTTTACATCTTGATAATTCGTAACAGATGTCTTTTTAACAGTGCTGTAAGATGCTTACTTTCAAGCATCTGCATGAAAACAAACTTTGGAGGTGCAAATGAGAAGAAAATCAAAACAGGAAGCACAATGTAACAGAAATCAGGTTTCCAGCTGGAAATAAAGCTAATGAGTTCTCTCTTGAGTTTTTTTGCCTCTCCAACACTAACTAGAACATGAAATGAGTGTGTAAGTCGTGAGAGCTCTTGCCGTAGCAGCCAGCTGCTGAACAATGAGGATTACTGCCCAGTTTACAAAGTGTAGCCTTCTTCCAAATATTTATATGAGATGAATTTAAAAATATACTTTTAACAGTGTTCATATAGTAAACTGTTCTGTGGGATAACCCTACATTTTTAGACTACTTTTATACAGTAAATCCAAGCCATTCTTGAAACCATTTATTCCGATTTTTGGGGTGCAAGGGGCTAAAATTATCTCTGCAACATTGGAAGCAATGGTGAAGACAGGCCCTGGACAGAATAACACACCATCACTAACAAATGCAAGGCCAGTTTAAAGTCACCAGTCAAGATAACACATAGTTAAACATGCCATGTCACATGCACAAAAGTAAATGGGGGTTAAACATCTATGCCAAATTCAATTTGTGGACCATAGTTCAATGTTGACTTTCAACGACTTGAATGTTTACTCAGAGGACAAGTGTGTGCAGTCTTAAGTTCGGACAATAGAAAGCAAATTCCCAAACTTTTTGAGGCAACAAGAGAAAAGTTTTCTCTTTCAGTCACTTTTTTATAGTACTAGGGTCTTGTGTTAGCCATTATGAATGTGGAGAAAAGCTGAGCAAAATGACACCTTTTATTGGCTAACTAAAAAGATTACAATATGTAAGCTTTCGAGGCAACTCAGGCCCCTTCTTACAAGATTACATCTTGCCTGAAGAAGGGGCCTGAGTTGCCTCGAAAGCTTGCATATTGTAATCTTTTTAGTTAGCCAATAAAAGGTGTCATTTTGCTTGGCTTTTCTCTACAGTCACTTTTTTGAGAATCAAGCAGTATTCGGCTATGCAACCTGAAAGGCTGAAGTGGCTGTTGGAGTCCCTGTGATTTTTTTTTATTACAATAATCTCAGAGGTATGGGTAAGTGTACTGTGGACGTATTGGCCAAGTGGGGGAAAAGAGAGTTTTATTGTCTTTTGAATAGTAGTGTCTAGAGACTCATAGACAACACAGTGGAACATTCAAAAGTGACTTCAGCATAAAGGACAGCTGAGAAGTCCATACCAAGAACTGACAAACAGAAGAAAAGAAGCCAAGTGGGAAAAGTGAAAGAGACCAGGGAAGAGGGGTTTTAAAAATATATAATTCTGCAATCTTTTAGCACAGTTATATTCCATAATTGTCCAGGCCTTCTGGTGCATTTCTTCTCCTTAACAATATAGCAGATGGTTCATTTGACCGCTCCTGCTGTTTCTGATATCTCTCTGATGGGTTCTTTTTTTTTTTTTTTTGATTTCTCTGCCTAATGATGGCCTGTTTTTACTTGGATGGACAGCTCTTCGGACCTCATATTAAGAGTTCAGAGTGACAACTTCTAAATACAACTTTCACACTTGGATTCAGCTCGAGACCTGCTTAATAGTTAGTTAAATAATGAGGGACCTACTCATACCTAGCTATGGAACAGCTCGTCAATCAATTGTCCAAATGTTTTTGAGCCCCTGAAAATGGGGGACCTTGGATAAAATTGTCTGTCATTCCTAAATGGCTCATACTATGTTTCCATTAAACACTCTAAATTAAAGCTGAAAGCCTACACTTCAATCATGTAATTACAGTATATATTCGCATATAAGTCGGGTCTTGAAACCAGAAAAATCTATCATAAAATCAGACCCCAACTGATACGCCAGTTCAAAAATGTGACCCTTAATTTTTTTTTTTTTTACATCTTCTTGCTTCCTCCAATCTCGCACCAGTTTCTCAGACATATGCAATTTTGTTGCAGCAGCGCAGTGACCAATTTCTGTCACCACTTCAATGACTTTTAATTTAAAACCAGCTTCATATTTTCTGATATTTTCATCGTAGAAAAGGAAAGCTCTTACGATAAAAGTGTATGAGGATGTGAGATACAAAAAACACAAGACAGTGCAAACGTCGCTTCGGAATAGTTCAGGTATTACTGTGTGGTCACGTAGGCACAATACATAGAAAAAAAAGGTAGCATGCTCCGTTATTACTCTCTCAGGTGGGCGTTAGCATATCATAATCTCTTGGACCAATAGTGTCAGTTTTCTGCATTCGACTTATATGACCAAAATTATAAAATACTGGAAAGTATACAGTAATATCAACAACAACAACAACAACATTTATTTATATAGCACATTTTCATACAAAAAGTAGCTCAAAGTGCTTTACATAATGAAGAGAAGAAAAATAAAAGACAAAATAAGAAATTAAAATAAGACAACATTAATTAACATAGAAAGGAGTAAGGTCCGATGGCCAGGGTGGACAGAAAAAACAAAAAAAAACTCCAGAAGGCTGTAGGGGTTCCAGGCCACGAGACCGCCCAGTCCCCTTTGGGCATTCTACCTAACATAAATGAAATAGTCCTCTTGGTAGTTCGGGTTTTTCACGGAGTCACTTGATGCTGATGGTCATACAGACTTCTGGCTTTTAATCCATCCATCATTGTTGGAACATCATGGTGCTTTGGGTAGATGGTGGTGGCGCACGCCACCACCAACAGGACACCGGAAAAGGAAACAGAAGAGAGAGTAGGGGTTAGTACAGATTTTGAATGAATAGTTATTATAATGAATTAGATATACAGAGTATCAGGATTAAATTACAGTGAAATTATGAGAAGGCCATGTTAAAGTAATGTGTTTTCAGTAGTTTTTTAAAGTGCTCCACTGTATTAGCCTGGCGAATTCCTACTGGCAGGCTATTCCAGATTTTAGGTGCATAACAGCAGAAGGCCGCCTCACCACTTCTTTTAAGTTTTGCTCTTGGAATTCTAAGGAGACACTCAGTTGAGGATCTGAGGTTACGATTTGGAATATAAGGTGTCAGACATTCCGATATATAAGCCGGGGCGAGATTATTTAAAGCTTTATAAACCATAAGCAGAATTTTAAAGTCAATTCTGAATGACACAGGTAACCAGTGTAGTGACATCAAAACTGGAGAAATGTGTTCGGATTTTCTTTTCCTGGTAAGGATTCTAGCAGCTGCATTCTGCACTAATTGCAAACGATTGATGTCTTTTTTGGGTAGTCCTGAGAGGAGTGCGTTACAGTAATCTAGCCGACTGAAAACAAACGCATGAACTAATTTCTCTGCATCTTTCGATGATATAAGAGGTCTAACTTTTGCTATGTTTCTTAGGTGAAAAAATGCTGTCCTAGTGATCTGATTAATATGCGATTTAAAATTCAGATTACAATCAATGGTTACCCCTAAGCTTTTTACCTCCGATTTGACTTTTAATCCTAATGCATCCAGTTTATTTCTAATAGCCTCATTGTATCCATTATTGCCAATCACTAAGATTTCGGTTTTTTCTTTATTTAATTTGAGAAAGTTACTATTCATCCATTCTGAGATACAAGTTAGACATTGTGTTAGCGAATCAAAAGATTTGGGGTCATCAGGTGCTATTGATAAATACAGCTGTGTGTCATCAGCATAGCTGTGGTAGCTCACGTTGTGCCCTGAGATAATCTGACCTAATGGAAGCATGTAGATTGAGAAGAGCAGTGGACCCAGGATAGAGCCTTGTGGAACACCATATAGAATATCATGTGTCTTTGAGTTATAATTACCACAACTAACAAAGAATTTTCTCCCTGCCAGGTAGGATTCAAACCAATTTAAGACACTGCCAGAGAGGCCCACCCATTGACTAAGGCGATTCTTAAGAATATTATGATCAATGGTGTCAAATGCGGCACTCAGATCTAAGAGGATGAGAACAGATAAATGGCCTCTGTCTGCATTTACCCGCAAGTCATTTACTACTTTAACGAGTGCAGTTTCTGTGCTGTGATTTGTTCTAAAACCTGACTGAAATTTATCAAGAATAGCATGTTTATTGAGGTGCTCATTTAACTGTATAATGACTGCCTTCTCTAGAATTTTACTTAAGAAAGGAAGGTTAGAGATGGGTCTATAATTTTCAAGAGCAGAGGGATCGAGATTATTTTTCTTAAGTAGGGGTTTAACTACCGCAGTCTTAAGACAGTCTGGGAAGACCCCCGTATCTAATGACGAATTTACTATGTCAAGAACATTATCAATAAGCACACCCGATACTTCTTTGAAAAAATTTGTTGGTATTGGGTCAAGGGCACAGGTGGAGGGTTTCATTTGAGAAATTATTTTATGTAAATCAGGTAAATCTATCCTAGTGAAAGACTTTAATTTGTTTATTATGGGGTACTGGGGTTTAGGAGGATCCTTAGTGTTGGGGAGATATACTATGTTATTTCTAATATCATTAATTTTTTGATTGAAAAATACAGCGATAGCCTCACAGGTTTTACTGGAAGTACTTAGGAGGCATTCCTTTGAGTTACCTGGGTTTAACAGATGATCAATTGTCGAAAATAAGACTCTGGGATTACTAGCATTGTTATTTATAAGCTTAGAGAAATAGCAGCGCCTCTCAAGACGGACTGTGTTATTGTATTCTGTTATTTTAACTTTTAATATTTCATAGTCAATAGTTAGTTTAGTTTTCCTCCATTTACGCTCAGCTCTACGGCATGTTCTCTTTAAATCAGACACTCTTTGGGTCTTCCATGGTATAACAATGCTAGAAGGTTTTTTAACTGTCTTTTCAGGTGCAACTATGTCAACAGCAGCCCTCACTTTAGTATTAAATCTTTCCACCTTACTATTTACATTCTCCTCGCTATTATAGTTGGCACTATAAACGGACTGATTGGTTAGAATGTTTGAAAGTTTTAAAGCTGCTGATGAGTCAAAGAACCGTTTTTTAACAATATGCTTCTCATGAGTGTTTTCTATCATTATTTCTATATTAAAGAGTAGAAGAAAATGGTCTGATAGACCAATATCAATGACCTGCTTTATATCAACTTTTAGTCCTTTAGTAATTACTAAGTCTAACGTATGACCTGCTTTATGTGTAGGCTGATTAACGAGCTGTCTCAAATCAAAAGAGTCCAGGAGGTTCATAAATTCTTTTACTTTCTGGTCACATTGATTATCTATATGAAAATTAAAGTCGCCGACTATTAAGAGTGTGTCATAGTTCGTAATTAAGATTGACATCAAGCCCCAACTTATCCGCGGGAGAACTTAAATGCAAGTATATGCAGTATTTCTTTGTTTCAAATCCACTGTGGTGGCGTATAGAGCCAAAATTAAGAACATTGTGTCACTGTCCAAATACTTATGAACATAACTACAAATCTTCCCTTTTTTGATTACAAGAGGATCTATCTATCTATCTATCTATCTATCTATCTATCTATCTATCTATCTATCTATCTATCTATCTATCTATCTATCTATCTATCTATCTATCTATCTATCTATCTATCTATCTATCTATCATTTCCTTCAGACTACCAAACTAAACAAGAGATGCAATAATGGGGCAGCCTGCTTGTCCATCTAATTTTTCAAGAATAAATAACTTCCCAGTCACCTTCAAAACTCAGTGTATTTTGGCCACACTTCCATAATGTCACCATTCGTATTTCTCCCCTCTTCTCATTTTCTACTTGACGTCAGTATTGCCTTTGATACTGTGGACCAATCCAGTGTGTAACCATGGAGTTTGTTTTCTTCTTTGGAGTGGCATGATGAGGAGGTAGTGTTGCAGACATGACAGATTTACAGGAATGTGAGACATTGATTTTTCTCATAACCTCTTATAGTAAAATCCTATCCAAACTAAACTATGTTTTATGGGTTTCAAAGTTCAAGAAGCTCAGCCATTTCTCATTTAAACTCAGTTCTGTCAAAATAAACCTATCACTGTCAATCACTAGCTTTTACTCAGCAGCAATCTGAACTGTAGATGTCATATCTTTGCTGCCATGAAAACGTCTTTTATCATCTAAGAAACATTTCCAGAATTCAATCAGACTTCTCCTTCTCCAAGATGGAATGAGTGGGTTGTGTTCTTACTGTATTACATCCAAGTGAAACCACTGCAATTCTCTTTCCAATAATCTTCCTCTTTGAAGTTTTAAAATATTACCTGAAAGCCACGATACTGTTGTCCTAGACCTGACTTTGATTATAATGTAATATGCCCCTTAATCAACCCTTAGATATGATATCCTGTCCAGTCTGAAGTTTTCTACAAAAATTAGCTTGACTTATTAACCTGAAAATTCATTTATCTCAGGATGACCATCATCAGTTTTTCTCCAGTCTGCCAGATACCTGAGTTCATTTGTCTTCTCACAACTCAAAAGGCTTGATATGTAACTTTTGCGAAACTCAGTTTGAGCTTCTACTCCTGAAGTTGTAAGTGTTGGTAGAGTCTGATAGTTACATTTCCTTTATGATTTACAATGTTAGAACATTTTAAAGAAGCTTGACTTCTTCAGGGGTGGTCTGCCTTTGCGCTATTACTTTTTCTGATTTATACTGATGACACTGATTTTGGTATAGTTAGCAAACTTGTGAAATTCGTTGATGGCACTGAAATTGGAGGTATAGCAGACACTGACTAGTTAGCAAAAACAATTCAGAAACAGCTGGACAAGCTTCATAAATGAGCAATCACTTGAAAAATGCAGTATAATGTCAAAAAATACAAATTATTACATGTGGACAAAAGGAAAATCAATTTTAAATACAAGGTAGGAGGCACTATTCTACAGGGAGCAACCTCTGAAAAAAATGTAGGTGTTTATATTGACACAACATTTTCATCATCTAAGCAAAGTGCAAAAGCAATTACAAAGGCAAATAAAAGGTTGAAAACAAATCAAAGGACTTAATGCTTAGACTATATAATGCACTAGTGAAATTGAATCCTGGGCATTGTGTGCAATTCTGGTTATTATACTACAAGAAAGACATAGTAGCACTTGAAGCTGTGCTGAAGAGAAGAACCAAGTGCATTCCAGGACTTGCTGATATGTCATACTTTGACAAACTCAGCGAAATAAACCTGTTTATTCTTAAGCAAAGGAAACTGCGCGGGGACCTAATCCAGGTATTTAAATTTATCAAAGGCACTGATAATTCTTTCAGCATAACAGAGAATCAAGGACACTGGCGACTGTAGGTTTGTGACTCGCTGCCGACCGTTCACCACAGAGGAAATCTTCAAACTAAAATAAATCTCTGTGCAGAATCGCTACTACACTGCAACCGTCCACAATGCAAATCCCACTCTTGTTGCCAGTTTCTTGGATTTTGAAGATTTGCTCTCAGGTGAACTATCAACAGCGAGTTGCAAGCCCGCAATCTCCATCTTAGAGCCATGTGCCTTGTAGCATGAGCTACATGTAAAGCTGCATTGGTCAGCTGCACAGAGTACATCTCTGAACACTGGGAGCAGTGCACCACCTGGTGAGTCCGGCTGATCTCTTTCTGTGTCAGTCCTCACCGTCTCATGCAGCATCCTTACTATGTCATTTAAATCCACTCAATGTTTGAACTTATTAATTCCCACTCTGTTCTAGCATACATCTAGTTATCCTTATATTATTTCGCTTGTGTCTGTCCATGCTCAATATAAACAATGGTTGCCACAAGTACTATATCCCTGCAGAACAATAGTGAGGAATCCGTGTTCCTGGCAGAGTTTTGGTCTTAGGCTTATCTTCAAGTCTTCACTTCTTCAATGTGACCAGTTATCGACTGTGGTATTTGACTGTTTATTCGGTGCATAATTTGTTACTGACCAAAACTGCATTATGACACTACCATTTTAAACCTCTTTCCTTCACTTCAAGGTAAGCCTTCCAATAAGATGAAAAGGCAGATACAGCCTAGCTGCAACCAACAGAAACAGTCTTGCTGGTCTACACACTCATAACAACACACAGAAGTAGAAACATCTACTGTACATCACGACAGACCAACCAGCACAGGCAAGATGCCTTAGAACAACAAAGACAACGTCTGACAAACCACAAAGCAACATTATCTGAAGATCAGCGGCAGCAAGTCTTGCACCTAGACAGTGAACGAAAAACGAATTACACGCACAACCTTTCTTGCCAAACAACAAGAAACATTATGACAGAAAAACTACAGGGATTCCATTACACTGACACCTCAAAACAAGATATACCCTTTATATTATGGCGTAGGCAATTCCCCGTTTGTTTAGGATATTGTGTGACTATCACCAAGTCACAACAACAAACGTTTAATAATGTTGGAGTTTATTTGCCAGGCCCTGTTTTTAACCATGGCCAGTTATACACTATATTTTCCAGAGTTACATCGAAACCCAGGTTAAACGTACAGGTACTTGTGGGTTACACACAGGGTAATATTTTCGCTGACAATAACATTTATACAACAAATTGCATATTCCTGCAATTATTATAGACATCAGTACGCTACCTGATGGCCACACTTCACACATACTGACTTACATGTGCCCTGCATTTCCTTTCTTATCCAATATGTTCTGTTAACCTGTTCATGTTACACTTTGTATTGTAAATATTCATGCTGTTGTGACATCCCATACTAATCAGGTGACTATTCTAATACTGAGTCCTTTCACAAGTCACTACTTATTAAAATCTCCTTTATTACTGTAATGTGCGATTCTCTTATTTCCCTCATCATCATTTCATTAATGCTTTAATTCTTGCAAAATTTTTGCAAGCACAATTTGCTAGTCTGTTTTTTTAAAGTTTGTTCCTTTCTAGGGTTCTTTCGCTTGTTTTATTTTTTATCATGCATTTGATTTACCTTGTTTTGAAGCCTGCTAAATGTTCCTTGGGATTGCATTCCTGAATGCTTTGCAGATGGTGTGTACTTTACAACTGGCTACATAACAACAAGTTTATATATACTTTACATACTTTGGCAACTTGTCTTCCCATCAGGGAAACTTCCCCTTTAGATTTCTTGCAAGAAGCTGCCATTTATATTCATTTCCAGGAGTCATCAATAATGAAATAAATCTATGTTCACCATTGTGCATAAAGAGGCAATTGCCTATAGAGGTTTAGCAAAATCACATGACTACTGCAACACATAATTTACAAGAAATACAGTCACTTTTTAGAAGACAGGCTTTAAAAAACTTACTGTGCAATCAAAGCCTTTGTTAAGTTCTTGTTACATAGTTGAAAGTAACTAAAGCTGATGTTCTACAGGTAGTTCCTGTTCTAAAGGGAGTGGTCGGGCGGTGGAAGGACAGAGTGTAAACAGTAGGAATGTTGGGACACCAACCGGGTCGTCCCGTTTAATCGTCGCGAGACGAACAAACAAAATCAGCAAGTAACGAAAAGTAGAGCTTCAGCGCTCTCGCGTAAAGGGACTTCTTTCCAAAATAATAGAACTCTCAAAACATCACGGGCTCTGCCCTGCAGCTCGTTCCGGTATCCCAACAGAAACCGCCCTTCTCTCTGTTGGTGCTTCCTTTATACCGGTACTTCTGGAAGGGGCGTCATTAAGTGCCCTTGCCGGGCGGCTTCTCGGAGCTGTGGGGGAAGAGGAAGAACAGGACAACAGTCCCTCCTCTCACTTCGGCGGGCTATTGTTTACTTTTCCCTGGCCCGTAGAGAAGTCCTCCGACACCCATGCGTGACACGGCCCCCCCCTTAGCTCGAGCCCAGAGAAGTGAGCGGATCTTACCGTGAGGTCGTGGATGTGGGAGAGGGTGTCCGCGTTGGCATGCAAGAAGCCCTTACGGTGTATTACCTTAAAGTTATATTGTTGCAGGCTCAGGAACCATCTTGTTATTCTCAGATTTGTGTCACGAGCAGCAGAGAGCCACTGTAGAGGGATGTGATCAGTGACCAAGGTGAATTCGCGGCCCAACAAATAATAATGCAACCTGGTTATCGCCCATTTAATAGCGAGCGCTTCCTGTTCGATCGCGGCGTATCTTCTCTCCCGGTCCAGCAGTTTCCGGCTGAGATACAGAATGGGGTGTTTGGCTCCATCGGCGACTTGGCTTAACACAGCCCCCAGGCTGGTATCCGAGGCGTAGGTCTGGAGAATAATAGGACTAGAGAAGTCAAGTGATTTTAATATCGGAGCCGAAGTCAGAGCCCTTTTTAGGTCAATAAATGCAGCAGCAGCCGTGGGATTCCATACCACCGAATTAGGGGCCTTCTTCTTTGTCAAATCTGTTAGAGGCGCAGCTCGCTCGGAGAAGCAGGGTACAAACCGGCGGTAGTACCCGGCTTAGCACAAGAAAGCTTGCACTTGCATCTTTGTTAGTGGCCGGGGCCAGTTGCTTATGGCAGCTATTTTGGACCACTGGGGTTTGATCTGTCCTCCGCCCACCACATAGCCTAGATACTTAGCCTCTGTCAATCCAAAGTGACACTTTTGTGGATTGATCCAGAGTCCGGCCTGGTGTATGGCCTGAAGGACGTCTCTCACATGCAGTAGGTGTTCTTCCCAGGTGCGGGAAAATATGACGATATCGTCAAGATAGGCAGCACTATAGGCACTATGGGGCCGGAGCAGTCGGTCCACCAGACGTTGGAAGGTTGTGTGAGAGCCATACAGCCCAAAGGGAAGAACTCAGTACTGCCAGTACCCACTAGGGGTACTAAATGCAGTTTTTTCCTTCGCTGTCTCAGTCAAGGGGATTTGCCAATATCCTTTCATCATGTCCAGGGTGGAGAGGTAGCAGGCGTCTCCGAGACGCTGTAGCATGTCATCCACCTGGGGTATAGGATAAGCATCAAAACAGGAAATTTGGTTAAGCCGGTGGAAGTCATTACAAAAGCGCCAACTCCCGTCCGGCTTAAGAATTAATACAATTGGGCTGGGCCAGGGGCTGTGACTGGCTTCTATCATGCCCATCTCCAGCATCCGACCTATTTCAAACTCCACCTCTGCCCTGTTAACCTCCGGGAGTCTATAGAGACACTCTCGTACAAGCGCTCCCGGTTCAGTGATAATATCGTGGGTTATGAGTGAAGTGCAGCTGGGGTGGGAACCGATAACCCCTTCTACTGACCTTATTATTTCTGCTATCTTGCACCTGTGTTTGGGATTGAGCTTTTCCCCATAATTTAAGTTTTCGGCATCCGTAGCTAAGGAAAGAGCATAAGCCACCATTGCCTCCTGGGAAGCATGGTCTACCCACGGCTTTAGTAGGTTGACATGGTAGATTTGCTCCTTGGGACGCCAGTTGGGTTGATAAATTAGATAATCGACCAATCCTTTCCGTTCGCGTACTTCATAAGGCCCTTGCCAGTGGGCTAGGAGCTTGGAGTGGCTGGTGGGGATGAGCACCATGACGCGGTCGCCGGGGCTGAACTCCTGGAGGCGGGAGTTCCAGTTGTACAACCGGGCTTGTGCACACTGTGCCCCTTCTAAATGCTCTTGGACAGCCGGTCTTAGGCGCTCAAAACTCAGCTCAGCTACATGCTCCAGTATACTTCAATAAGGAGGTTGTGTTTCGTCTTCCCAGCCCTCCCAAATGAGATCGAGGAGACCTCTGGGTTGTCTCCCGTACAGGAGTTTGAAGGGCGAAAACCCGGTTGAGGCTTGAGGAACCTCACAGAAGGCAAAGAGGACTAGAGGGAGGAGCTGGTCCCAATCTTTCCCGTCCGTCCAGACCACCTTTCTCAGCATCTGTTTGAGGGTTTGGTTAAAGCGCTCAACTAATCCATCTGTTTGGGGGTGGTATACAGATGTTCTGAGGTGGCGGACACGGAGTATCTTAGTGACCCCCTTGAAGGTCTGGGACATGAAGGATGTCCCTTGATCCGTGAAGATCTCCTGGGGAATGCCCACTCGTGAAAACACCCCAATAAGCTCCCGGGCTATTACTTTTGATGTAGCCACTCACAGTGGGATTGCTTCTGGATATCGGGTGGCATAATCAACCAAGACCAGAATATACTTATGTCCCCTAGCTGAGCATTCGAGGGTTCCTACAATGTCTAGACCTATTCTCTCGAACGGGATATCAATTATGGGCAGGGGAACTAGAGGGGCGCAATTCTTCCTAGGAATGGGTTGTCCGTTTACGGCCACTACTGCATTTCTAGCATGTTTCAATGAGTCGTCGTTCCACTGCTCCCGCATAAAAGAGGACGGAAGGGGGTGGAACCGGACTGCTATGTCAGGTAATCCGTGGGGGTGGTACTCAAAGGATGCAGCAGAGTCGTGGGGGGTAGGGAGCGGGTTACCGTTGGCCTCCGGTCCCTCCTCTGCAGGCTCCAGAGCTGCAGGATCACTCTGAGTAGCCAACATTTTACCTGTTCTTCTGCATGGCTGGGACTCTTCCTTGGGCGAGTGGCTGTTGTCCGTATCCTGGGCCAAGGAACCAGTCAGATACGGCTCTGTCCACTTGGAGTTGTTTTGGGACCAATCTCTTCCCAGTATTACGGCATATGGAGGCCTCGGGAGCACCACTGCACGCTGTATTGCCAAATGTCCACGGACTAGGAGCCAACAGATCGCAGTGGGGTATGCCTTTATCTCACTGTGAATACAGGTAAGGCTGGTCCTTTTATTATCATATTGTCCTGAGAGGACATAGAGGGCAGCAACGACAGTCACATTGCTTCCCGTATCATACAGTGCTCGGACAAGGTGTCCGTTCAGTCTGGCCGGGCCTGTGAAGGGAGAAGCGAGAGGGTTAGACGCGACCGCATAACAGTACCTGCCTGCTTCGGCCCAAGCACAGTCCATCTGGTCGTCTCCCTTGGGGCAAATAGCAACTGTATGCCCTGATTCGCCACAGCAGTAACAACGTAGTGGAAGGGGGGATCTTTCTCTTTTCTAGGAGGGTTCTCTGGGTCCTGCGCTGGATTTTCACTGTGGTTGTTTCGGCTGAAGCAGATTCAGCGCCGTTTTTCTGGTCACTCGGTTTGACTGGCAGAGCGGTGGCATTCAATTATTTCCACAAGGGTTTCAATATCAACCCAGGGTAATCTTTGTACTGGCCTCATCAGATTTTCGGGAAGGGTGTGTACGAGGAAGTCGGCCGTGACTATCTCAACTAGGTGCTCTGGCATATTTTTGTTGGGACGTAACCAATGGGTCATTCTTCCCCATAGGTCGAAGGCCTGGGCCCACGCTGGTCTTTCCAGATCAAACTTCCATTCCTGGCAGAGCTGAGCTTGACATGTAGGGGTTAACCCGTAGCGAGCAAGGATTTCTCTCTTTAAAGTGGGATATGTCCTCATCCAAATGATAATAGGCCGTTGTGCTTCACCGGCAAGAAAAGGTGCAAGTATGTGACTTCTCTCCCGGCACGACCAAAGTTGTCTACTAGCGGTGCACTCGAAAATGGTTAAATACATCTCCATGTCTTCTTGTGGTCTCATAGAAACGATCAGTTGGGCAGGTCCTTGTCCTTTCGAGTGTGCGCAGTGTCTGTCGGCACCTATGAACTCCGTGTGGCGAGCTTGTAGTTGGGTGAGTTGATTGGCCAACTGTTGTACGACCTCCGTGGGGTCTACGAGTACAGCCATCCTATTAATTTTCCCCCTGACGTATTCTGCCGGCTACACCAACTTGTGTGGTGGAAGGACAGACTGTAAACGGTAGGAACGTTGGGTCACCAACTGGGTCGTCCCGTTTAATCGTCTCGAGACGAACAAGCAAAATCAGCAAGTAACGACAAATAGAGCTTCAGCGCTATCACGTACAGGGACTCTTTCCAAATAATAGAACTCTCAAAACGTCACGGGTTCTGGCATGCAGCTCGTTCCGGTATCCCGGCAGAAGCCGCCCTTCTCTCTGTCGGTGCTTCCTTTATACCGGTACTTCCAGAAGGGGCGTCGTTAAGTGCCCTTGCCAGGCGGCTTCTCAGAGCTGTGGGGGAAGAGGAAGAACAGGACAACGTCAGCAGTAGCCCCTCCTCTCGCCTCGGTGTGCTATTGTTTACTTTTCCCTGGCCCGTAGAGGAGTCCTCCGACGCCCATGCGTGACAAGGGTCATTGGTGTTCTGTAAGTCTTATGACCTTGTTACACTGGAGTAACTAACCAATAGATGCACCTACATGTTATGACCAATAAGAGGTATCAAGGATCAGATAGCAAGAATGTCGAATATTGTGAAATCGATCAACAAGACAATCATCAAAGCAAGTAACAAATTGTGGTTGAACCACACAAAGCAAGAAATTCCAAAACTAAGCACTTTTTAGCTTCCATTAATACTAATGAAAAGAGTTTTATAGTAAAGTATCATATCTTTTAACTTTGTGTGACAATCACATGCTTGGCAACAGGCGGTGATACCATAAACCAAACAACATGAAAAGCAGTCAAAATGGCCATAACATCAACAAAACACAAATTGCAACATAACAATGTGATCACCATCAGACTGATAAGAATAAGTAAGAAGAACAGCAATAAGTTTAAATATCACCAGAACATTTAAAAATGAATTCTTGAATTCAAAAACTCAGTCTTGCAACTCTAGGTAGCCTCTATTCTAAAGTGTTGCCTGAATATTTTGCTTCATATTTCTCAGTTGAGTTGGCTGGTGTGTACACTTTTCCCTGTCCAGTTACTCATTAGCTAAAGCTGTTAACCCCAGTGAAAAGAGGGGAAAACATATAAGAGCACAAGACTTGTACATATCTAAAATAAAGATATGCAACATAATTCCATTACTACTGCAGTGAATTTTTTGGGATTTAGGCAAGAGGAGCCTACTTGCATCATTTGACTGCATGCTGTGTTGTGATTTATTAGTAACCAGACACCCAGGGCTCAGCATCCACACAATTAAACAAAAGAACAGGGATTTGTTTTAAAAACTAGACAAGACATGCAGGAGAATTCCTCGAGAATCACTCAGCATGCTGCACTTCGGTGTCATGTGCCAATCTGTTCCTCAGAATTACAGACACAGTGAGCCATCAAATGGATTCTTCTTGGATTTATAGAGAGTGACATTTTTCTAAGGCTCATTGAAGTGGTTCTCCTTGCCTGGATGAAACACTTCCAGCTGGATTCTCTGTGGTAGCTCCTGTGCCGAAGCCTCTCTTCCTCCTACAAATATAAGCAGGCATTCAAAGTAATGAGTCCCGCATCAAGGGGCAAAGTGTACAATGTGTTAAAATAAGATCAATTTCGCCATTGCTGAAGCATGAGGTGAAATGTTCAAGAGCTCACAGTAAGTGTCTCCAGGCCCAGCATGACCATCCGGCTTCAAACTCCATCACCCTGTCAGCATTTCTAAATGAAGAAACCTGAGCTATCCGCAACACAAGAATCTGTGCTTTGGCAAAAGCCTATTAATATGCCAGCAGATGTTAACGAAAACTGCAAATATGAGAAGTGCCAATTATTAGTATTTTGTATGATTTTGACTTTGATCATGGAGAGTGCCATGTGATGTAGGCAAGCGCTGTGGGGCAATAGTGATAGTAAAAGGTGCTATACTATAAAACAAAGGCTGACATGCTTATTGATTGGTTGAATGAACACATTTACCCATCTTTCTGATATTCAATGGTGGTCATTACCACAATTCTTCTCTTCACCCTACTACAAATTTAACTAACTTGTGTAGGGGTCAGTGTCGCTGATTCACCTAACTTGATGTCAAATGCCATTTCAGGTATTGTTTGTGTGAGTTTAAAATATCTCCCCCAACCTGTGAAGCTCACAAAGGTTTCTTCCCACATTTCAGTGATACACAGCTCAGAAAGACAGACATTTCTAAATCATTAGTCTGCGATAAGTAAGTAACCCTAGGATGAACCTGTGACCCATACAGGGTTAGGTCTTGCCTTTGTAATAAGGCGCTATATTGTGCCCGACCTGGCACAGACTCACACGGAGGCACATGTAAAAACACAAACAAAGACCTGAACCCCACAGTCCAAAATAGCACAAGTACAAAACACACTCCTCTCTGGCACCACCACTCTTCCCATCAAGTTTCGTCCTCCTCCTCCTGACTCAGGCCACTGAATGGTGGTTGCTGGGCCCTTTTATAGCCCACCCGGAAGTGCTCCAGGTGCTTGATCACCTGTTTCCGGTTGCACTTCCAGGTGGGGCTGAAGACTCATCCAGCTGGGCTCAGGGACCCATGCAGCACCCCCTGGCAGCCACCCCAGATCCCAACAGGGCGGAGCCCTGCGGGAAGCTGAGGCACCACCATCAGCCAGGGAGGCTGCCCCCAAGCATCCCAGGAGAGGTATTGAGCAGCCCATGGTTGCTCCCCTGGAACATACAGTATGTCAAGGGGCGTCCCGGCTGGTCATGGGACCCAGCCTTCCACCATACCTTGTACCAGGTTTTACTCCTGTATCCTGTATATTAAATTATATTTTTGTTTAGTATTGTGTTGTTTCATTATTTCAGCCCACAAGGGAACAGAGCACAAGTATTTGAAACAAATAAGAAATTATTAATAGATTCAGACACAGACTTTGTTTGTATTTATGCAGACTAGCCCCATCCAACTAATGCTAAGCATATATATATACTGTATATATATATTTTATTGCCTGCAAAGGGTGCTCCTGTCGCCCAAACCTGACACAGACAGACGCAGGACACAAGTTCAGCACACATGCTTTTATTTTTTTCTTTTACCCGTGGGAAACGCCTTCCCCTGTTACCCACCTGTACAGCACAGTCACAAGAACAAGCACAGTTCAGCACTAACCACTATTCATTCTCTCATTTTCTTCTCTCTCTTTTCCTCCACTCCTCCTGGCAAGCTTTATCTTCTCCCACTTGACTCTGGCTCCCCGAATAGTGGCTGCTGGCTCATTTTATAAGGCACCCGGAAGTTCTCCAGGTTCTCATTGACCTTCTTCCAGCAGCACTTCTGAGTGTGGTGGAAGTGCTGCAATCAGGGGCTCAGCAGTAGCTGCCGCATCCCTAGGCGGCGTCCAGGGAAGATAACAAGGCTATACCAAACTCCATCTCCCATGTAGCACTGCGGGAGTCAGAGGCACTGCTGCAGCCCAGGGAGGCTGCCACCAAGTACTCCAGGGAAGGTAATGCTCACTCACCAGGTCCTTCCAGCATAGAGGTGTCCGAGCCAGGCAAGGGCCCCGGACGTATGCCACTATATATATATATATATATATATATATATATATATATATATATATATATATATATATATATATACACTTTAATGAAAGGATAAGTGCCTGTGTGTCCATCTGGTATGTCTCTGTTGTTCCATTAAATGGTGCATCACAAAGAATAACACTGCTTTTACGAATTCCAAACCAAATGGCACATAACAGAGATAAGCGCATTGCTTGGCACAATGTGAATATTAACATTGAGGCATATATTGCTTACTTATATTTCAACCCAGCTTAGACTGCTGTCTCCTGCAAATATTTATCATGTAGTATAAATGGGTCTACCCAGACAACTCAATCCACAGGGCTGCTAAATAACAACTTTTCTATTTTTTTAATGCAAAAAAATCATTTTCAACATATTTTTTTTATTTTAGGAGTATACCAACACAGTATTTTTTTCATTTGCTGTTGTAACTTAAGTGGGTGTCAAAATTGTGTTTCACGTACATTTTTATTTAAAAAAATCATAATTTCAGAAGTGGTTTTCATTTTACAGATTTTTTGCCCTCAGCACAATTCCTGATTTGTTATTTTCTGTTTTTTTTCTATTGTCATGTGCATGGTAGTTATGTTATGATTTTGGAGTATTATGTAGGAGCAATTAAAGCATGACATCCAACGGAATCTTAAGTAAGCACTGATTTATAAAACAATGAGAAACCTAAGGGAATTCAAACAAAGATTTGGGAAAATAATACAAAAATAATCCACAAAGGGTTATAAAGCCAAGTAACGTAAAAAAAAAAAATCTATAAGGAAAGGACGGTCAGCTTTGGAGTGCATCGTGGAAGATTCCACCATCCAAGAGTGCTGCTGAATTGTTCACAGTGATGTATGCTGCAGACTCCACACTGCATGCTCCATAAGCCAGGGTTCCTTCCCTGGCTTATTTTAGATTCTTTTTTTGTCTTATTTGTTTACTTTGTTCATTGTTTTCTAACATGTATTATAATATTGTTCTGTTTAGTTATTTTTTGTCTGTTAATTTTATTATATTTAGTTTTTATTTAATTTCTGTGTGCTTAGATTTGTTCACTGATGTTCCTTGAATTTTGCGGGTGGTTTCCCCCAAGAGGTGGAGACACCTGTCCATCACCATTGAGGGACCACAAGCATAACCATAAAGGCGTATCGGAAATGCAGTCCCTTGTCATTCATTGAATGTGCTTGGTGGTTTGGCGAGTTCTCGTTTTGTTTATTGCTTCTTTGGAATTACACGTTTTTGGGACTTGTACATCCGTTTTAAGCATTTTGATTTTTCTAAGGACTGCCCTTTAATCAATTTCCATTTGCCTCCTTTTTACCTTTTGAGTATTTTCTTCTTCTTTTTTTATTAAAAATCCTCAATTATATAAAAATTCCTTGTGGATTTGTCACTACACCCAGCTGGAGTCCTTATAGTTCTCCCTTTGGAGATATATACTTCAAGCTTTTTGCTTCTCTGTGCATTTTCTTTTGAAATTAAAAGCCTGACCTCCATTTTGAGGCCTAGTGAGGTCTTTAGCCTCCCATTTTCCAGGGTTCAGCTTTGCCTTCGGCGAAACCTGTTTTGTGGGCTATTTTTGAAGGCCTTACCCTTTGCTATTTTGTGCAGCCAGAATATTCTTAACATATAAGGGCTAGAAATACAAAATAATCGACTATGAAAAATTAGTTCAACAGTACATGCCAAATCTGTAAGGAAAATAAACCCAAGAAATACAACAAAATATCTTTGAGACATACAAAAAATATCTCCAGGAAAACTTCAAATACATTTCAATAAAATACAGTAAGACCTTGAAATGTCAACATTAAATGCATGAAGTAGCTAAAGTTATCAAAAAGGCCTACAACAAGGAAACACCCAAAAAGCAAATGGACTTAAACAAGTTTTAAATTCTGAGAGGCAAAGATTAACAAAACCAAAAACAGAAACTGGAAAAGGCAAACACCAACCTTACTGAAGAAGAGCAAGAGAGGAGATAATAAAAAGGCAGCCCCCATTAGCTGTTCAGCTGAACTGCAGGCACGTCCCACCACACTTGGCTCAACATAAAGGGGGAAAAGAAGAACAAACAAAATAAACATAAACAGATTAAAATATCATTACAAAATCACTGGTAAGAAAAACAACAAGAAAAATAATTAATGCTGAAAAGAAAAACAAAATGAAAACATTATCATTAGCAGAAACTGTTATTTTTCAGCAAGAGTTTTTTCCTTGCATTTTTATTTTCCTTTTCATTGTTATTTCTGTTGTTTTTGAAATTTTATTTCTGACTTGTTTTTCTTATTGTTTCTTTTTAATTAATATTGTTTTGTTTAAATATTATTCAGTACCAGGAGGCTTTGCCCCCTGCTTGCTTCGCTCGCCAACCCCCCCACCTTGAGCTACTTGCCAGCAACTTTGCATCTCTGTCGCTCGTGTATGTGGATTTCACTTTCACCACACAACAAATCTTTTAATTGTTGTGGATACGCCTCTTTATTGGGAAGAAGCACTACTTTTCCCTGATGGCAACATGAATTAGACGATCTATAAGTCTCTGACTTAAAGTTTAAAGCCGAGCAATATCTAAGTACTTCTGTCATACCACCTATGTCCATATATTAGATCTCTTTTTGCGTTTACCTTTTCATCAATATCACATTGAATTTTGATTCCGTGTTTGGAATTAAATATACAATGTATAACTGCCCGTGAGTAAATATCGTTTCTTTCTCTCTACAGGAAATGTGTCTGACAATAGCATTCACACAAATGAAAATGATTGAACCGTGTGTGTGGTTATGTGGACAAGACTTTTCCAAATCTCTATGCATAAGCTCTTGTCTTGCAGGGCTTGAAATTTTCACTTTCACCAAACAACAAATCTTTTAATTCTTGCGGATATGCCTCTTTATTGGGAAGAAACACTACTTTTCCCTGATGGCAACATGAATTAGACGATCTATAAGTCTCCAACTTAAAGTTTAAATCACAATATATTCGATCTCTTTTGGCTGTTCCGTTATTTCACTGCGCGAATGTGATCTTTGCTGTCCTTTTTTTGAGACGTTCGAATTTTTGTACTTCCATTACCTCTAACCTGCTCTGCATGTGTACTGCGCCAACATTTTTGAATTCTTTACAACTGTCACACATGTGCGCTTAGGAGGCAATCAACAGGCCCAGAGGTAAGTGAATGGTTACAAGATGGGGGGTTGTATGACGGTGTTAATGCCTCTCTTTCTGACCTTACAGAACTAAAGAAGAGAAATAATAAAGTACCTGACATAATTGACTTGGCAGATAACGGTTCATCCTACCATTCAACCTCCACAACAACACTTCCGGCTCCTCTTGATCACGTCTCTTCCAAACCTAACATGATTACGTCACTTTCCGGCTCCCACTGATGACGTCACTTCTGGTCCCGCCATGATGGCGTCACTTCCGGTTCACACTGATGACGTCACCTCCGGTCCCGCCATGATGACGTCATATCCTGACATTGTCGAATGTCTGATAAAATCTTTATTTATCATCTTGACCAGAAGCGAAATATTACAAGGGGCCAATCCCCAAACCTTTATAGTTGTTTGTGACTTGTTAATTGATCACACAACGTTCTACTTTGTCATCTACTCTTTGTTTTATTTCCGACCCCTGAGCATGGTTAAATCTCTTGGCACAAAGACTCATTTCGCAGGACGTGAAAGTGTCTCTCTGAGAAAATCACGTCTCGTCTCCATCCAAGATTTTTTTTGTATAATAGAGAGATTTATGTATTGCCTATTTTTTTGTTTTCTGCTGGTAGAACACAATAGGCAGCGGTACCATGTCATTACTGTAAAGGATAACCTCCCCATTAATCCCCCCCCCAGGGTTTATATTTAAGCTGAAGAGAGGAGTATTTTTTCTGATATGCTGGTTTATGGTTGTTTTTGTTTTGTTTAAGGTTTTTGTTTGTGAATTTAGGATGGAACTGGTAATCTGCTTTGTGGTTTTAAAGTTTTAGCAGTAAACTAAAATCTTTGTTTCCGTGTTGTCAGTTATTATGGAGTACTGTAGTGGGTATGACGTGATGGAGCAATACCACAGGACTCGCTCTTTGACTTCTCAAAACAATATCTTTATCACAAGGCTTGAATAGGGATGGCCAAAAACTAAACTTAATGGTTAGTATACTTTACAAGAATAATTTCACAGAATGAAACCTAATTAAATTTGGATGTCTTCATTGTCCTGTTTAGAGTTTTAGGGATAGAATAGCAATCAGCCAGCCCATCCAATCCACTCTGTAAATCACCTAATCAATCTGCCTGCCTGTGTTTATATTGAGGAAGCAAATCTAATGAGAATTTCTTAAATGCCACTTGCCTTCCTTCTGTGTGAAATTGAAGTCAATATCATAAGCATTCTTTTTTAATCAAATCATTAAATTACAGATCTTATTAATTTATTATCCCAGTGTCTTTATTAATTTATTGATAATGTGAATTCTTGGAAACACAACAAAGAAATTAAGAATGTGCACATGCTGATCATTTTATTCCAGTTCAGTAGTACTAGGGTGTTATACTGTGTTAGCCATTATGAATGTAATGAGAAGTCAAGGTGTCATTTTGCTTGACTTCTTACTACATTCGTAATGGCTCACACGGTACAACACTCTAGTACTACAGACACGCAAGACACTGAAATGTACCGCTACTACATGAAATTGAAGACCTGGTGGAAGAAACTGGAACACATGGACAGTGACATGTCTTCTTAAAAAAATGCAAAAAGTAAAATCTTATCCCGAAAGGCATTGTGATAAGGAATCCAACCACACACTTATAATACTTGGTTTACAGAACAACTTTGTTCTAGGACATCTGCAAGGGTAAGAAACCACTTAATCAAAATTTTCTATAATATTAAGAAGAACACGCAAGGAGAGATCCAAGACCTTACCCTGCTCCTCGGAAATGACAGGCAGGAGATGGTAAATGAGCTACATCTATAATACAAAAGAACCAGAAACTCTTCATTGTCAACAAAAAGACTGCAAGAGAAAGCTGGACACTTTATAGGAAAAAACAAAGAGCAACAGACCTGCATTGTTAATCTCTCTTACACACCAAATGAAGCAGAAATTTCAGTACTTACAATGGGACACTCATATTGTCCTGCAAAGCCCACTCACAACATCAGACTCTGTAGTGATATGGAAGAATTCTTCAGAAAACTCAGACTTAAAGAATTTTTCCACAAGAAAGAAAACAGTGACACACAGGAACCAACAACAAGCAGTTACAAGAACTCCACTAATAAATCCACATGGACAACAGGAGCTGGCAGAAACTCCACTTTTGTTAGTTAGCCAATAAAAGGTGTCATTACAGTTCAGCCATTTTATAATTTGTATGCTGCTTTGGCTATGCGAGCCAGACTATTTTGAAGGTCGCTATGCCATAAATCTTTGAAAATTAGACCATGGAAGAGCACAGCATTTTACTTCTTACGCAGTTCCCTTATTTTAAAGTTCAGCTCTATTACACAGTATATAGCAGTTAGTAGTTAGCATTGCTGCTGCACAGATTGAATTTCCTGGATTTTGAATCTCATAGCCAGCTCTAGTTTGTGACTCCAGGTGCTCCGGTTTTCTTGTAACACATGATGGCTTGGATGACAAATCTAAATTGGCCCAGTGTCAATGTGTTGTGTGCTTCAGCTGGCTCTGTGGTGGACCGGTGTCTTGTCCACTGCTGTTTCCTACCCTGTACCCAATGCAGCCAGGACAGGTTTCAATTCCTCCACAACCCTAAATTGGTAAGCAGATTTTTGTATTATGTTTATAGCACAACTGGGGAGTGGTAAAAAAAGTTAAGGAATACTTTGTGAACTTGGAAAATTTTATTCTAATTATTCTTCACTACTGTATTTAAGTTCTTAAAGGTAATTTCAGAAACCTTCATGCAGTAAGGCTTTGCTGTACACAGAGTGACAGTTAGATTGATTCTCATCTTTTTAAAAGATGTTTAAATGTGCTTAAGGTCGTTTATCACTTACTTTAAGTGCACAGTGAAGGCACTCAAAACCTCCCCTATAGTTGCATGTGTGGCAAATATGGACTTTCTACAAATGTAAAAAGGGAAAAGGAAAGTCAGAGAACCACATTTAATTGGTGAAATTTGAAATCACATTTATGGAGTAAAGCAAATGAAAGCATTTGCAATTTACTTAATCTCTACTACATTTTGATACAGTCCATTGTGCTGCAATAATCACTAACTAACTGTGATGCTAACCTGGGTGGATTACATTTTCCCAGAATTAAATGTATACCTACAACATCTGTTCAGTTCTTGTCACTTGACTGCATAACATCTTTATCACTAGGTGTCACTAGACCACCAGAGCACACATATGCACAATGTTTCACAGAATGCAGCAAGCAATATCTTTATAAAATATAGCTATAATTATTATTATTTTTGGTAAGCTTCCATAAATATAACAGAAGCTATCACATAACACTGTGCGTATGTGCTTATTGTAATGGATGGCTGGGACCTTGCCGAACCAGGAGAATGGAAGGACCGGGAGAGAAACAATATCTCCCCCAGGACAGGAGAGGGCAGGCTCCCTGGTTTGCATCACGGCTATGGGAACAGGGCTTGGAAGCTCAACCTGGTTGGGGCCCGTGGGCACTACCAGGGGGCAACTGAACAGTTTTTAAACCTTGGACTGCAGCACTTCCACCACACCAGGAAGTGCTACAGGAAGGTCGTCAACGAGCACATAGAGCACATCCTGGTGCAACAGAAAAGGAGCCGCCTTATTCCGTTCTGGGAGCCGGAGTTGGGAGGCAGTGGACAGAGCTTGTGAGAGAGGAGTGGTGGTGGCAGAAAAGAGACAAAAAGAAAGGACAAAGAAGAAAAGATAAGGACTGTGAGCTTATATGTTGCTGGTTTGTGCACTGTGTGCTGGGAAAGGCAAAATAAAAGCATGTGGTTTTGGACTTGTGAGTCTGAGTCTCTGTCTGTGGCCGGGCTGATCTCCACGTTATCAAATATGAAACTGTTGAGAAAGCTGCCTTACTTCTTCATAGAGAGTCCAGAACTGTCCTCTAGACTCCCTTTATTGCAGAGTAGGGTGAACCCAATATCTGTGCTCACAATGCTAATGACACCTCTTCTTCAGTACTGTGATCACCAGAATTAAAAGCTCCAAAGTTATAGGAGACATTCTGAAGACACAACAATCACATTGTACCACTAGAACACCTCACAGGCCACAAAATGGTGACAGATGACCCTGTGTTAGGATATAGTGGGTTGGCTAATGGATAGATGGATGTAAAATGCAATTAAAAGGATTAAAAAATGCCATACAAATGCTGGAAATTTACACCACTGAAGTGTGAATGAGACCTTGGAGTATGAAGGGCAAAAAAATGTTACTTTGGAAAGTGTGTGAGATAGCTAATACTGTTTCAAAACCGTTGACAGACTTGCTTATCATAAGTTTCATAAATGTGTGGCAGCAAATTCATTAACAAATATTTAAAATTTCTAGACTATTTTAACTGCCAGTGTAAGGTGTGTGCATTGTGCTTTTGTAAGACATCTTGAGGAAAGCGATTAATTTGTTCTTTTATTCATTTTCAGATCTTTGTTTTTACAGTATAGGGAAAAGTATAAAATCTCAAATACTTAATCTCATTGTGTAATTCACAAATAGGTATTATATCTAAACACAGTATGGAAGGTGTTTGGATGTGAATTCAGTTGTGCTCTGGTTAACGGTTCACACTTAATCTCATTCCTTCTTCCTTACAGCAATTTAGAGATTTACTTAATATTGTATTCATTTTCAGTTAGGTGAATAGTGATTTTTTAATACAACTTTGTTAAAAACAACATGAAATAAACTGGGATAACAATGCATGCAAGTCAAAAAACTATAGTCATTTTTATTTTTTTTTACATACAGGATATATAAGTTCTGTAACATGGCACATTTACTTTATTTTACAATAAGTTTTTTAGTGAAAAAAATGTGATGAATGGCAGTTTAAAAATTAAATAATGAACCATTTACACAAAATCATAAAGGAGACACATAGTGAGTGAATAAAATATGTTGATTATTAATTGAAGATATATTAAGTAATGTGGAGTAAGTTAAAATAATCAAATGCCACTGAAAAACATCCAAAACCAAGCAGACATTCATGTTTAGTGGAACGCAGCGAGTGTTTTCTTGTAGCCAAATGCCAAGTTCAGCTCAGTGTCTTCAGTAATTAACAGTCAAGATTTCAAAGAGATCAAATTCTCAAAGTGACAGTAAACCTGAATGTTGAAGTGTCCCCTGGAAAGACAGTAGAAGCCAAAACAAAAGTGAAAACAAGATTACCTTTTTTCCTCACAAATTATATTGTAGAGATGGTTTTGCAATAGCAATAAATCCTTAGTCAATTAATAAGGTCCTCTTCAACTATGAAAGAAAAATTACCTTTATTGTCAATTGAAAGGTGCTAGCTATTAGCTTGACATTTACACTACTGTTATGATCTACTGGGTTATCAAAATCTCAAAGAATGGGTGTTTTCCACCAGGAGTAGGCCTCAGCCCTCTAACAAAACTCTAGAAGCAGGCCAAAAAGGTCAGCAAAAAGGTTTTCACACTCTAAAACCCAGAATTAGAACAGATAAAAACCATAAAAATGAATCTGAAGAATTCTCTTAATATTTTAAATATGTGTTATGGGGATTTAAAAGACTAGAAAATAAAATAAACAGGAGCAATAAATAAATAAATAAATAAGAAAAACAAACAAAAATGTTAAAAGGCAAACCTAGAAACAAGGTGAACAGTTCCACAATCCTAAGAACAGTACATTTAAAAGAGAGTAGTAATTCAATAACCAAATCCAAAATATCCAAAAATCCACAAAAATGAATAATTCAGAAAGACAACAACAGAAGTCTTACCCTCATCACTGATAGCCTGGCTTAGACAGGAATTTGGCTCCTAGCCCTCTGCAATAAAATAGAGCAACATGCTGGCAGGAAAGTACAATTTGATAAACTTTGACCTGTAAGTAGTATTTAAATAGACAATCCTATAAACAGAAGCAAAATACATTGTGAACACCATACAAGCAGGTACTGCTAGATGTTTAGTTTTTCTTGTTGGCTTATTTCTTGCATGGCTTGAAGTGTCAGCAGTAACTCAGAGCATTCTTGGTTTGACCTCCTCCCTCCTTCTTTGTTGTCTTCCCCTTCTTCTGCTTTTACTGATTTTATAAAGTTACTCGCCTTTATTCAGCTATTTTAGGCCTTGTTTCTCACTTCATAAATGGTAGCCAACAGTGCGTCAGGTTTCTATGACTTAGAAACAGCTTTTCAAACCATATGTGCATTATGTTAGCAGTTCTGTGTTATACTTTTGATTTAAAATGGTCTCATATCTCATATTAGCAAAAACATGTAAAGCCAAGCAACACCTTTGACCAGTGATTTTCAACTGGTGTGGCGAGATTTTTAAAACAAATTAATTAAAGACTTCTTTAAAGAAATACAATGAAAAAGAAGTCTATGATGCAAATTTTATACCATGTTATATGATTTATATATCATTTTAATAATATACATATACTATATGTGAAATATAAAGCAATAAATGTATAATTTCATGTGTCTATAACCAGTTTACATGTCCCAACTTTTTAAAAAAGTATATACTAAAAATAAATTTTGTATAATCAATTTATGTGAACATTTATTTTAATAACATATCCGTTATGTTTATGATGCATGTGCATTGTGCTGCGTAATTATTCCAATGCGTCTTATTGTTGAGCACATCTAGTGCTACTCTATCCCCCACTACGAATCTGATTGCGCATACACACTGTGAGAGATGGCCGGCAGCACACCCAGGCCGCTAGATGGAGTCCTCCCTGCAGCATGGAGGTGCCCCGGAGTCCCGCAGGGCATCATGGGAGACGGAGTTCTACTTCACAGCCCTGCTGGGTGCCGTGAGTGCCATCGGGTGACGCTGCAGGGAGACACAGGGATTTCTATTTTCCCTATAGCCTCCCAAGTACTCCCAAGTCATGGGGACGGAAGAACTGAAGTACTTCTGGGCTGAAGAAAAATAAGAATTTTCATCTGACCCGGAAGTGCTATGGAATCACATGGACAGAAAGAGAGAAGCAGACTATTTAAAGGACTATGGGAAATCCAGCAAGCAGAGCCGGAGTTGGGTGGTAGAGTGACGGAGCTGCTGGGAGGAGTGGAGGATTTATTTATTGTATTATTATTATTATTGATTATTGGTCATGGTGGTGGAGGTGCTTTGGAGCACTTTATTGAAGAAAATAATTTAAAATTATTTGTTGGTTCTTTTACCTTGAGTCTTGGATGTTTTGTCTGTGGGTTACATGGGGCAACAGCGACCGCTAGTGTCACAACACGTATAATACTACTACTAATAATAATTCTTTACATTTATATAGCGCTTTTCTCACTAATCAAAGCACTTTGCAAACAGCACACATGGAGGACACAATCCTGTCATTGCCTTACTGCAAGGCAGCAGCACTACCACTGTGCCACTTACTCATAATACAATTAAAGGCACCGGACACTTTTGAGTATTTTTTTTTTATTATTATAAGGAATCATAACTAAATAGTTTCAAAGAGAATTTTTAAAAAGCCACTTTGAAACAAAAAGAGTAGTGTAAGAGCCGTTTGTTAGTTATTTACGTTATATTAAGTTGATAGAAGCATTTTCTTAGTTATGTTAAATGTCTGCCTATATGTTGGTACATAGAATATGGGAGGTCCTATTACAACCTCCACAAACTGAACTGAACTAGAATATTCTACTTCTTGTCCCTCTGACTACAGAGTAGTCTCAATTAGTGATCTGCCTTGCTGCAAGGGCACACAGTTTCAAACCGTGATCCGTTGTACGTAACGTAACATACTCAATTGAACGTGCAGCGCCATATACATAGAACGTACTGAATGTATTAAGTAAAGCATAGAGAAGTAACTCATCTTTAAGTATAGAAAACAACTGAAGTTTAACAAGAAAAAGCTAAGTTTAAAGAAGGAGCATTTTACCCTTTTTTGCCTTTTTATTCTGCATATGTAACAACTTTGTTCTCTATTCTTTTGTGAGGTGTTTGCTTTGAATTTTCACTAAACCTTTTTTAAAAAAAAACATTTTTGGACTGGGAAATTTGTTTTGGTGCTCTTTTAACTCATGCTTGATCCTGCCTTACCTACTTAGCAGCTACAGGTAGGTAATTACTATGATTTTTTTTTTGTAAAGCAATCAAAATTATACTTTTTTTGTCTAATTGGCAAATATCTTCTTATATAATACGCTACCATGGCTGTTTGTTTGGCTGTCCAGGATTTTAAATCACTTGTAGCTCGCAAACCATTTGAACTATTGACCTGAAATTTGTTACACATGTACTATGTGACGTCTACTATTCACTTTCAGGGTGATGATTGACCTCCAAGGTTATTCCTGTTTTTATTTTTATTTTATTTCATTGTAGAATCAACCAGCAGTATGGCCATGTGGCGCATGTGTACGGGCACTGTTCTCATCCCTACCACCTTCACCATCACTTCCCCTACCTCTTCATATCTTAAATCATGCTTGAGGAAGATTGAAGAGTTAAGTGCTAGCTTGAGTGAAAAATTAAGGAAAATGGACTAAGTAATTGCAACATAAGCACTGACTTAATCAGTTTTAACGTGAAAAGATGCCGCCGATGAAAGAAGAGGAGCAGTGGGCCGCTAGGGTGGAGAAAAGAAGAGCTGCTCAGGAAGCAGCAAGCGCATCAACCTCTGAGCAAACGAATGCTAAACGTACAGAGAAAGAGCATGAAGACTATGAAAGTCAAATGTATTCACTGCACATTATCTTGCAGTGCGCCGTTACTGGTTATAGTATATTTTTTGGTGTGCCACGGAATTTCAGTAATTTAGTTTATGTGTGCCATGGGATGATAAACATTGAAAATTGCTTACGATGTTGCAGAACCTATTACACTTTCTGCTTAAACTAAATATCAAAATATTCAGGTAATTCTTAAGCAAACACAAAAATATTAATGGACAAAGTACAGCTTTCAGTAGCCAAGTAACAAGCAGCTACAAGTGTCTTTGTAAAAGTCCAACTGCTAAATTTTTCAAGAAAAATTCTGCTGCATCATCCAGCGTTTTTGCAGCTCACAAACAAGATGAATAAATAACGATCTCATTTTAAAAAATTGATATGTCACTAAGAATGGGAAAAATTAAGAAGTGACCTTAATGAATTTCATATTCCAAAAATTATGCTTTTTTTCTGCAATTAAAAATCCTCACCATTTTATAAAGAGTCTTCATTTGTATCATACAAGTAGACGAGGGGGTGACTGTAAGAACACTCAGAAAAGGTTTATCTGCTGTACAATAATGCATTCAGTAAAGGAAATGTCTGTACTGGGACAGCATCCAAAAATGGTGAAGTGTCAGCCTCAATTTACTTATGAAACAGAGTCATAAATCATCATTTTGGGTTTGGAGATATTTTATCTTCTTTTTCAGCATGCTATGACAAAGGCTATTATTGTGTAGTATTCTTGACATTATTGATTAATGCACTTGTTCCCGTCCATTGAAATCTAGAATTCTGTTAAATTTATTCCTCTTCTAACTTGTTGGTTGCTCAGTTCTAAGAGATACGCTGCATTTTTTTCAGGTAGGGTCTGACTGACATGACTTCCATTATTTAATTGAATATCTAACAATGGTCACTGGACTCTTTTTGCACTCTTCTTCCAACCTATGTCTTTTAACTTTGTTCATTCTTGAATTTTGGAGAAGGCTCTTCTTTATCATTTTATCTACCTGATCGCAAACACTCATGAAAACATGTGTACAGTCTGGAGATGGACACTTATATAACATACAGAGGCTGTCAGATTAGCTCATTGTCAGGCTTCTTCAGGTATTGTTTGTACCTTAATTATATCTAATAGAACAGAGGAGTTAAATACTTCATTCAGCACATTTCTATTTTGCTTCATTCTATGTATCTGTACACTTTCTTATCTTTGTTTTTGTTTTGAACCGTGAAGAGTATTAATGGATATTTAAAGATAAGATTTTGGACAGAATCTAGCTATCCAGGTATTTTCTAAACACGCTTAATCCAGCACAGAGTTGCAGAAAGCTGTAGTCTATTGAAGAAGCATTGTGTGGAAGACAGGAAACAACTGCAGATGGGATGTCAGTCCGCAGCAAGACATGTTCACACATTGACAAACGTACTAGTACAAACCCAACGTTTAATCAAACATGCAACACTTTAGCATATGGGAACAAACTGGAGATCATATAGCAAATCTGCAAACACCTGGGCAGAATGGACATACTGTATGGCCAGTGACTCTGTGAAGCAAACCTAGGGAACCATGCTGCCCTGAAAGAAAAAATCGGGAGTGGTCTCCCCTAGACATTCTCATATACTCAGATATGGGGATGGATAATTTTATATTATGAACATTAAAGAACCATCAACAACAAATCAAATCAATTATTATAAAAGTAAAGTTGAATAAATTGGACTCTGCAGCTGCAGGAATAAAAAAGTACAAACTTCCTGTTAGCAGAAGTAGCTCAAAAGTTGATAGAAATCTACATTTTGTACCTAATTCTTGTATGCAAAATTTGGTTGACATAACTCAAAGCGTGCCGAAGTTATCGTGTTTACATACACACACAGACACATACATAATTCCAAAAATGGTATTTTCGGACTCAGGGAGGTCTAAAACATTGAGATTCATCAAAATCTCAAAGTCAAATTTTTTGGACGATTACAATATTTTCCCTATACTTCATTTTTTTTTTTTTTTTTTTTTTTGTTCTTTATTTCACCTTATACAATTTCTTGTATTAGGAATTTGGTAGTTTTCGCATACCCCTTGGGGTCAGAGCGCAGGGTCAGCCATTGTACAGCGCCCCTGGAGAAATTACAGGTTAAGGGCCTTGCTCAAGGGCCCAGCAGAGCAGTGGCCTTATTGGCAGTGACAGGGATTTGAACCGGCAACCTTCGGGATACCAGCGCAGATCCTTAGCCTCAGAGCCTCCACTCCGCCCAAATGAGAAAAGTAAAAAAAAAAAGAGAAAATCATGAGTGGGTCCAAGTTATCAATTCTTGCATCCATCCTTTATTTTGCTCTTTGTGCTTGCCTGCAATAAATCAGATGTTACCTGCTTTTTTCTGCACAGACCTTAGATTGTACAGGTGTTCATTCTTTCTGATGTGTTAGAAAATATTCAAACAGAATTCGACAGAATTTTAAATTCATATCTAGATGGTCCTCTAATTCCAGTAAATTCAGAAGGTATTCAGACCATATCACTTTCTATACACCTATGTCATAGATTTAATTTTAATGATTAAATTTGCCATTTTTGCCTATTACTCAATAACTCATAATGACAAAGTGAAAGCATGTTTTCAGAAAGGCTTGACAATTTATTAAAACTCAAAAACTGAAATCTCCCCTTAATGCAACTATTCAGACCCATTGCTGAGAACCAAATTGTGGTCAGGTGCATCCTGTTTGATCTAATTCACCTTGAGATGTGACTGGAACTTGACTGGAGTCCACCTGTGGTAAACTGAACTGAGTATAAATTGTTTAGAAAGGCACACACCTACTGTATATATAGGAGGTCTCACAGAAGTCTAAATATGTCTCTGTCGACCACTGTGATAATATGGTGGTGAAGCATAGATCATTTCTGAAGCTTAAAGCATTTCCAGGAGCACAATGGCCTTGAAAATTCTGAAATGGAAGAAGTTTACAACCATCTGGCCAAACTAAGTAACTGGGCAAGAAGGGTCTTGGTCAGAGGGGTCAGCAAGAACCCAGTGGTCACTATAAGACAGCTTCAGTAGTCCTCTGCTGAGATGGGAGAAACTATCTAAAGGATGACCACCTTAGCATGCACTACAGCAACCAGGTGTATTTGATAGAGTGGCTAGACACAAGCTACTCTTGAGTAAAATGCACATGACAGTTTAAAGAAGAGCATGAGGAAAAAGATCTCTGGTATGATGATGTTCAAATGTAACTCTTTGGGCAGAACTCCAAGCACTGTGGTGAAGACAAGGCTCTACTCGTCACCTGCCTAACAACATCCTTACAGGTTTGCTTCTCAGCAGCAGAGACAGGGAAAGTGGTCATAACTGAGAGAAGAATGAATGCACCCAAATAGATTGAGGCCTTTGAACAAAACCTGCTCCGAAGTGGACACCACTTCAGGCTGAGGGAGAGTTCATCGTTCAGCACAACAATGACCCAAAACATAGAGCACTGGAGTGGCTTGGGAAATAGTGTCTGACTGTCCTTGAGTGGCCTAGAAATAGCTCAGAGTTAAACTCCAGAGAACATTGGTGGAGAGAGGTGAAGATGGTATCCTTTTTAATGGAGCTTGAGAGGATCTGCAAAGAAAAATGGGATAAACTGGCCAAATGCAGGTGTGCAAAGCTTGTAGAGACTTATCCAAGACTACTGGAAGCTGTAATTGCTGCCAAAGGAGCTTCTACAAAATACTGAACTAAGGATGATAAATACTTACATGAATGAGAGATTTCAGTTTTTCGTTTTTAATAAATTTACAATCTTTTCTGAAAATATGTTTTCATTTTGTTATTGTAGGTTATTAAGTGTAGACAGATAGGCATAAATTGCAAATATATTCATTCAAATTTAAATATACAACACAATAAAGTGTGCAAAAAGTGAAGGGGCCTGAATACTTTCTGAATCCACTGTATGTCTAATGTTAGAAGTAATTAAATGTAAACATTGTTTTGATGACATTTTTTGCACTTGGTGTGACATGTTCAGCAGATTAATTTAATCAGATCATTTTGAAATGACATTACATTTAATTTATGCAAACACTTGACACAATGTGCATGTTAACAACTCTTGTTTCTTCATTAATCTATTCAGGGTCAGAGAGAGCTGGAGCCCACCCAGACAGCCAAGGAAGCAATAAAAACCATTTTTTTATCAGTGACTATGGTGATTAAAGCCAACTATTCTCTGGTTCTACTCTACACTCTGTGAATTTCAAAACCACTAACCTAAAAGACCAGTCCTTATGCTGAGAAGTTTCTACAAAATGCACACTGTCTTGACTCTTTTTTTTATTGCTCAGGAGCTGCATTTTCCTTTTTACATATTTAGCACCTAAAATTAATATGATTAGAAAAAAATTCTATGCAATGCCAATGGCAAACTTAGATGTGAAGATTATCAAAGGCAAAGATTCTGATGTGTTACACAAAGGAACTGTGTCTTAAACCATATAATTTTTATTTCTGTAATTGTTTTACTGGTGCAGATTTTGGTATAGCATATAATACATGTTTTAGCTTGGATTTTGAAACAGATCCTATAATTATCACTAGTTATTTTTAGTACATTTTAATGAGTCTTGAAAGAAAAAAATGGAATTACTGGTTTTAATTATGCACATTCTTTTTGCTAGAGGAGCTGAAGATGTAGGGTTCTGATATCTAGCATAGTCCCCAATGATGATAATGTACATTATTAGATTGCTACCAAAATATGGACTTATGAACAGCAAACAAAAAATGTTTTTATTGCTCAATTTAAAATGTTTCAAATGTTGCTCAAATGTTGCATCACTGTAATGAGATAAAAGGAACAGCATCAACATACTGCATTTAATTATTTGTCTATTCATTTATCTTTGTTCTACCAGGCAAGAAGATTGCAGAAATGTATATGTAAGAAGTTACATTTCAAGTTTTAGGGGACATGGCAAGTAATTTCAAATGCGTCACCCTGTTCCCCCAAAGCACTTCACACAGTCTGATCTGAAATCCCAACAAGATGAACAGAAAAAGTCGAAAGTGAACAATTAAGAGGTATAGCCCTGTGGTAGTAGGGGCACTAAGTAGAGCCTGAGAACATAGCAGTCCAATTGATTTATGATTTATGTTAATTAAAAAGAATATTTTGTGGAGCTCAGGTGAACCCATTTTATAACTGGTAGCATCAGGTGAAAACATCTTCTTTTTGCTGACTCCTTATTGCTCAAATTAATAATTCATATAATATTCATCAGGCAGATTTTGATCATACTATGCACAAAGAAGTAACCTGCAAATCATGGGATACACACTGACGTGACCTTCATGAAACATGCGTCCATTGTGATAATTTATAAACTGTTGGCAAACACCTCTGGCATATGGATGGAATAGTTTATTGGTTTTGGTGTATTGCTTACAGAGCTTTTAACTTAACAGCTGAATTGTTCATTTCGCTGGAGCTCCTGCAGTGGGGATATTGTTGTACGAATCTGTCATGTGTCAGTTTCAAGAAGCGTGTACAAACGTATCATACAAGCAAACAATTGATTTTGTGTTTGTGTGTGTGTGTCTTATATTACTGTCACTATTCTCAGGAGACAACCAAGTAACACCTCAGGAGATGATCACAGATTTCAGGAAACAGTCACCTGCTCACCTATCACTTGCTATAAAAGGCTCAGGAGTTGGAATGACAATTAATGAGTAAATTAAATTTCTGTGAAGTGCTGTGCTGTCGCATAAGTTTAAATGGGACAATAACATCGCATGCATTATTAAGAAAGGTCATCAGAGAATGTTCTTATTGCGCCAGCTAAGGAAATGAAATCTCCCTCAAGCAATATCGGTCCAATTGTAGAAACAGCCCTGCAAGCAGGTCCTCCAACTTGTAAGGGAACATTTGGGGGTTAGTGGCACTCCAGCCACTGTAAAAAAAACTCACATTGTTCCAGTGTGGTGCAGAGGTGTCACCTGCTGCACTTGCGTCCCAATCCAGGTTGTTCATTGTGTGGTGGGTACGGCAATGTCCTATCAGTGCATGCTCCCAACCTCTACACAGCCATCATCAAGTCCATTTTGACCTCATCTATAACTGTCTGGTTTTGTGCTGCCTCTGTACAGGCTAAGGCTAATCTGCAATGTATCAATAAAGCCTGTGAAAGGATTATACACTGTAATTTACCATACACTGATGTTCTGTATAAGTCCAGGGTAAGGAACAGGGTTGCAAGGATCATTGCTGATTCTGATTCGCCTCACCCAGGGCATCGTCTGTTCCAAAGACCTCCCTCCAACAAATACCTGAACCTGGACAATAAAGTGAATTCTGATTCTGATTCTGAAGTAGGGACACAAATATGCTATGTATTCATGACAGTAAACTTGAACATAATAAACAGAGTTTCAATAATTTAGAATTTATTATTTCTGTAATGTAGATACATTATGAAGATTATTGGCAGACAGTTCTAGCTGCTTTCAGAACCCACCACCTGATCACTGCTGCCTTTTTCTTTTCTTTTTTTTATCCAAAGCCAATGTCATATTATATGACTTCTATTAGAAGGAGATGTCAAAATTGATAACAGCTGTTGCTGATCTGGTCACATGGGCATGTCATATTACCATATATACTCACGTATAAGTCGGGTCTTGAAACCTGAAAAATCAATCATAAAATCAGACCCCGATTTATATGCTCGTTCAAAAATGCGACCCTTAAATTTTTTATTTTTACATCTTCTTGCTTCCTCCAATCTCGCACCAGTTTCTCAGACACACCGAATTTTATTGCAGCAGTGCAATTACCAATTTGTTTCACTACTTCAACGACTTTTAATTTAAAACCAGCTTCATATTTTCTTCTGATCGAACACTCCATCTTAGGTAAGGGATGCTCTTACAATATAGGTGTATGAGGGTGGGAGATACAAAAAACACAAAACAGTGCAAACGTCGCTTCAGAATAGTTTGGGTATTACCGTGTGGTCACGTAGGCACAATACACAGAAAAAAAAAAAGGCAATGTGCTCTGTGGTTACTCTCTCAGGTGGGCGTTAGTATATCATAATCTCTTGGACCAATAGCATGAGTTTTCTGCATTAAACTTTTATGACCAACATTATAAAATACCGGAAATTATACGGTAAAATCAAGCCCTGAATTATCTGCGGGAGAACTTAAACGAGAGTATATACAGTACATGATATTGATAACGACAGATTGCATGACAAGATGACAGTATGTCAAATTAGATGACTTTTCAGCACAGTTTTACATTTCCAAATATATCACGAGCTCACCCCTTTTCTAACATGTAATAACATGCTAACTGATGTAACCAGTGACCATGCAAAACCTTTACGGTTATGGCGAGTTCAGTCGCAACCTTTTTCTTTATTTACACTCAATTATGATAAGTAAAGCACCCAACACCGGACAGACAAGCTTCTCTTGTGTTTGTTCCTTACTCCTCGTAGCTGTATTATATACATTGTTCTTCCAGGTGAGTGCTCATTGGTTCTCAACTCTCACATACATAAGCCCACCCCTACGACTTAAGACAGAAACAAACCTGTTTGATTTCGGTGGAGTGTGTCACGGACTTGTTAGACTGAGTTGCTGGGAATGTCAAATTACACAATTGATTGTCACATGAGGGTGCTGCAACTGACTCTGACTCACTAACATTATATAAAAGCCCAACAGTAGCAGGAATGTGTCTGAGGTATCTGAGAACTCCTGTTCAGTTGGATAGATTTGATTTTTCTGTGAAATAAAAATGAAAACAGCATTTTGACTAATGCATGGGGTTATCTCCAAAGTTCAATCTGTCATACCTTAGCTTGCTGGAGAAAACACATGTACAAGAAAAAGCTAAATGTGGGAATTTTATTCAATAAAAACAAGTCAGATGTAAAATCTGAAATCCTACACTGTTGAATCACAAGTCATCAAAACCAACAAGTCACCAGAAGGCCCACATCCAAATCTGAGTAGGAATTACAGGGATGTGAATCATCTTCATGAGACAATGCCTCTCATCACAAAGAAAACAATGTGCTGCATGTCAAGGTAAATAGATTTTGCATTTATGAAACCTTCATAAAATAACTGTTACCTTTACTGAAATGTATTAAGTGTATCAATAATCTATCTACTTTATAATAACTAGGGGGCTTTGCCCCCTGCTTGCTTTGCTCGCCAACCCCTGGGCCTTCGCTACATGCTAGCCTCTTTGCGGTTCTGCCGCTCGCGTACGGGGATGCGGATGTACAATTTAAACAGATTGTTATTTTCTTGAGAATTGTTACATATGCATAATAGAACTAAATATTTTACATTAAAACAAGTAATTAATCATTTTAAAAAATAGTAAAACGTAATAATTTGAAAGTAAATTATGTTTCATGTTGCATTAAAGGTATTGGTTGCATAATACAATTTTGTTCTGTTTGGCTTTGAAATTAACACACAAATACTTTTTAAACTTACACTCTTACTGTAAAACTTCAGTTAAACCAATTTTTTTGATTACATTTTTGTCAATATCATATTGAATTTTGATTCTGTGTTTGGACTTTCATCGTGAAAGTGCAATGTATAACTGCCCGTGATTAAATTTCGTTTCTTTCTCTCTATTAAATAAAGCGACTTTTTCGAATGTTTGGCTCTGAGATTTGTTAATTGTCTTTGCAAAAACTATTCTAACAGGAAACTGTAAATGTTTTAATACGAATGGCATATCAAGTTCTCCTTTGTTGTTTAATGTTATCCCCTGAAGATGTACCACATTACCTTTCTTGTATACATCCTTCTTTCTACAGTAATTCATGTGAAGAAAGACTGCATGGTGTTAATGGTTGTAGATATTCTTCGGGATATTGTAAGTTGATGTTTTCATTTTTCACACGATCACCACCAACTGTGTCAGCGTAGTCTATTGATACACATTTAACCAATTTGCTGTGTAACCGATCAATATTTTTGACATGAATTCGTTTGACTTCATTGTTTCTCGGTGCTAGGATTGCTGATGAAATTCTTCAATAAGATTTGGACATAATACGTCTTCTTTAATTGGGAACTTAAAGTGAGGAAAACATTAAAATTTATAAAAGCTGAGAGAGCAGGAACTGTGTATGTCAAAGGCATTCACGCGAATGAGAGGTGAGAGTACTGTGTGCGTGATTGAATATGGTTGAGAGGAGGGCGTGACTTGAAAAAATCTTATGGCCAAAGTCTCGTCTCACGGGACTTGAAAAACTCTCTTGAAAAAAGTCTTGTCTCATCCCAGGATTTTTTTAAATAATAGAGAGAAATGGTACATTTTGTGTGAGTGTCCAGTCCCGCTGAGCAATTTAATCAGTCAGTTTAGCTTTGGTGACTTGATCAAAAGAGAAATTGCGAGAGTTAGACCCACGAGAAGGAAAAACAGCTTAGGAGGCACGCTGAGAGTCGCCTTCAAAGACGGGAGTGAAAAAAGTCAACACGAGACTAGCAAGGAGACACGAAATGACAGAGTCTGAAATTAAGGCTTTGCAGGAATACAGTCGAGAGAGTGAGCACCGGTCAAGAGAGGTTGAATGTACATGTTGGGCAACAGATAGCAAATATTTTAAAATTTATTCTATTACCTGTCTTCAACATATAACATAGCTAGATTATATATTAAAATAGAATTTGAATAAGTATGACTGTGTGAGTGAAGGGACCTTGAAATTGAACTGTGTACTCTGCTGTGCTGGTCTGTGCTGTTGATATAACTTTCAGCTTCCTGAGGTAAAGCAAGGTCAGATGATTAATGTGTGAATTAATAAATACCTTCAACCATTTTCTTGTAGTTAATAAAAGTCTGGGCTGGCACTTGAATGAATAATGGATGGATTGGCAGATAAGTCCAAAGTGCTTTGATTTTATGCCACATTTCGTCCCTGCTATGTGGACATCATGAAATGCAATTAGAACAACACACCAAAGAACTACTCTCCATTATTCCTCTCTCCTGTCTTCTGTTGTAATTCGTTTATGTGTCTCACACAAAATCTGCTGACACTGTCTGCACTTTCTGTAACTCCTACTTCCTTCTTTCCAAGGCTTTCATATTTCTATTAGTCCTTGTACTGAAAACAAGGAGCTTTTGTATGTGCCATATCATCCAATTTATTTCCCCTAATATTATCTCTTGGTGTCAGGCTTCTGGAAAGTCTATTGTAGGGTTAGAGATGGTGCCCCAGACTTAACATGATGAAATTTATTTCTCTTCTATCAACACAAAAAATGTTTATTCAAGTCAGTCTTTTCATCCTCATTCAGTGAGTCAAATGTATAACCATGTGATCCTACTTTCTACTGTCAGCACTGCTTCCATTTGAAAAATGTTTTGAATGTAAAGAAATAACTCCTGTGCTACATCTCAAAAAGAATTTCAATCAAATAAAGTTAAAGGTAATTTTTATTATATGTTTAAAAGTGTGAAACGGACTTAAGTTCTGAACAATGGACCATACATTCAGGATGAGTATCATTGATGGACAGAACTTTGCACCTATGATCAACCAAGAAGATGGACTTATGTGCACCCAAGACTCCAATGACACAACCTCTGTTCCTCCCTAAAAAACTCTTATAATACTCTAACCAATTGCTAATCTCTCAGTATGCTACAGCTTGACCTGGCCAGAATTTGGCTGCCCATAGCCCAACCCATGGGTTTACAGGGTGTGGTCGCAGCAGAGGTCGAAGCAATAACTTTACTCCAGTGGGCAACCATGCTGAACTGAAAAGGTGGAATCAGTTTTGGATTTTGGACAAGGTTGCTATTAGTCCAACCTTGCTGAGGGACAGACAGAGAAGACAAAGAGAATGTACAGTATGTAAACCACACCTTGCTAGTGACAGTCACTGAGTGATCACCAGTTGACTTAGCAGGTGTACCTTTGCTAGCATCTGAGGACACTTTGAGTGAAACCCTCAAAGAAAAGACTGCAATACCACCAGAAGGTTCATCCATAGACAAAGAAGGAGATTTCCAGAACAAGGAAGAGAAAGCACGCTGAAATATCTTACCACATGTTTGGAGAAAACAGACCAGGAAAGGAACCAAGAATCACTCACCTCAAATAATAAGTATACTTTGATTCCAAGAACTATTAACTGCAATTTAATCGATCTGAGAAAGAGAGCTAATGTGAAGGATAAGTTCTGGCTATTATAAGTTTCTCATACTAAATTCAAAAAGAAAGGGGCAAAGCAACACCTCACACATGCACTCACTCACACACACACACACACGCACACATACACACACAAACACACACACACACACGCAAACACACACTGAGACAGAGAACTTGATGTGGTGGGGGTTGGTCCATGAACCAGGGCAAACTCTACCTGCTGTGAGTAAATAAATGACAACAGTAGATACTTTTTCGCCAGCCAGAGAACTTATCCATCTTAACCTCATGAACTGAAAATTCAGGCTTCATAAGTCATGTGCCTTTTCCTATAAGAGAGAAAAATTCTATCAAAGCCAAGAGATAGAACTGATAAGTTACAAGCCTTTTTCTACAGGAGAGGAAAAGTTAAACTAAGCTTTCATTATTGTATGTTTTGTGTTGTTTGATTTATATATATATCTATTATATAAAAAAATCTTGGGACGAGACAAGACTTTCTCAGAAAGATACTTTCATGTCCCGCAAGACGAGACTTTGTGCCAAGAGATTTACAGTGTATCCGGAAAGTATTCACAGCTCATCACTTTTTCCACATTATGTTATGTTACAGCCTTATTCCAAAATGGATTAAATTCATTTTTTTCCTCAGAATTCTACACACAACACCCCATAATGACAACGTGAAAAAAGTTTACTTGAGGTTTTTGCAAATTTATTAAAAATAAAAAAACTAAGAAATCACATGTACATAAGTATTCACAGCCTTTGCTCAATACTTTGTCAATGCACCTTTGGCAGCAATTACAGCCTCAAGTCTTTTTGAATATGATACCACAAGCTTGGCACACCTATCCTTGGCCAGTTTCGTACATTCCTCTTTGCAGCGCCTCTCAAGCTCCATCAGGTTGGATGGGAAGCGTCGGTGCACAGCCATTTTAAGATCTCTCCAGAGATGTTCAATCAGATTCAAGTCTGGGCTGTGGCTGGGCCACTCAAGGACATTCACAGAGTTGTCCTGAAGCCACTCCTTTGATATCTTGGCTGTATGCTTAGGGTCATTGTCTTGCTGAAAGATGAACCTTCGCCCCAGTCTGAGGTCAAGAGCGCCCTGGAGCAGGTTTTCATCCAGGATGACTCTGTACATTGCTGCAGTCATCTTTCCCTTTATCCTGATTAGTCTCCCAGTCCCTGCCGCTGAAAAACATCCCCACAGCATGATGCTGCCACCACCATGCTTCACTGTAGGGATGGTGCCAGGTTTCCTCCAAACGTGACGCCTGGCATTCACACCAAAGAGTTCAATTTTTGTCTCATCAGACCAGAGAATTTTGTTTCTCATGGTCTGAGAGTCCTTCAGGTGCCTTTTGGCAAACTCCAGGTGGGCTGCCATGTGCCTTTTACTAAGGAGTGGCTTCCGTCTGGCCACTCTACCATACACGCCTGATTGGTGGATTGCTGTAGAGATGGTTGTCCTTCTAGAAGGTTCTCCCCTCTCCACAGAGGACCTCTGGAGCTCTGACAGAGTGACCATTGGTCACATCCCTGACTAAGGCCCTTCTCCCCCGATCGCTCAGTTTAGATGGCCAGCCAACTCTAGGAAGAGACCTGGTGGTTTCGAACTTCTTCCATTTATGGATGATGGAGGCCACTGTGCTCATTGGGACCTTCAAAGCAGCAGAATTTTTTCTGTAACCTTCCCCAGATTTGTGCCTCGAGACAATCCTGTCTCAGAGGTCTACAGACAATTCCTTTGACTTCATGCTTGGTTTGTGCTCTGACATGAACTGTCATCTGTGGGACCTTATATAGACAGGTGTGTGCCTTTCCAAATCATGTCCAATCAACTGAATTTACCACAGGTGGACTCCAATTAAGATGCAGAAACATCTCAAGTATGATCAGGGGAAACAGGATGCACCTGAGCTCAATTTTGAGCTTCATGGGAAAGGCTGTGAATACCTATGTACATGTGCTTTCTCAATTTTTTTATTTTTAATAAATTTGCAAAAATCTCAAGTAAACATTTTTCACGTTGTCATTATGGGGTGTTGTGTGTAGAATCTGAGGAAAAAAATGAATTTAATCCATTTTGGAATAAGGCTGTAACATAACAAAATGTGAAAAAAGTGATGTGCTGTGAATACTTTCCGGATGCACTGTAACCATGCCCAGGGCCAGATAAAGACAAAGAGTAGATGACAAAGTAGAACATCATAAAGAATTCAAAAATGTTGGCACAATACACATGCAGAATAGGTTAGAGATAATGGAAGTAGGAAAATTTGCAAGTCTCAAAAAAATGATAGTAGATTGCATTAGCACAAACAAACAGAAATTATTACTCTGTGAAATAATGAAACACCGAAAAGAGATCAAATATATCGTTCAAATTTAAACTTTAAGTCAGAGACTTGCAGATCATCTAATTCGTGTTGCCAGGAGGAAACAGTTCCATATCTCAATTAAAAGAATAGAAAATCTTCCTCTTCATAGGGGCGCACCTCAGGAGCAGGACCCCCAACAGGAGCAGATAATGTCGGGGGAGAAGAGAGACAAAGCAGTGAGACAAAAGGACAGCTGCTATACAGGGTTTTAAATGTTCGAAGCGCCGCACGAGGTGTAGATCAGCGCAGCAGTAGCAGCAAGCCAGCAGCTGATCGAGGTAAAAAAAAAACTGTATTTGTTTCTGATTGTTTCAGCGCTTAAGAGAATCCTTGGGGTGCGTTCATCCTCCCTCTTCACAACACGAGTGGCAGAGACACAAAACGGCTGACGTGTAGCACATGCTGGGGGGTTGGGGGATTGCGAGCGAAGCAAGCAGGGGGCAATACGCCCTAGTGTATATATATATATATATATATATATATATAATATATATATATATATATATATATATATATATATATATATATATATATATATATATATATATACTGCGGTGGGTTGGCACCCTGCCCGGGATTGGTTCCCTGCCTTGTGCCCTGTGTTGGCTGGGATTGGCTCCAGCAGACCCCCGTGACCCTGTGTTCGGATTCAGCGGGTTGGAAAATGGATGGATGGATATATATATATATATATATATATATATATATATATATATATATATATATATACAGTCATATGAAAAAGTTTGGGAACCCCTCTCAGCCTGCATAATAATTTACTCTACTTTCAACAAAAAAGATAACAGTGGTATGTCTTTCATTTCCTAGGAACATCTGAATACTGGGGTGTTTTCTAAACAAAGATTTTTAATGAAGCAGTATTTAGTTGTATGAAATTAAATCAAATGTAAAAAACTGGCTGTGCAAAAATGTAGGTCCCCTTGTAATTTTGCTGATTTGAATGCATGTAACTGCTCAATACTGATTACTTACAACACCAAATTGGTTGGATTAGCTCGTTAAGCCTTGAACTTCATAGACAGGTGTGTCCAATCATGAGAAAAGGTATATAAGGTGGTCAGTTGCCAGTTGTACTTCCCTTTGACTCTCCTCTGAAGAGTGACAGCATGGGATCCTCAAAGCAACTCTCAAAAGATCTGAAAACAAAGATTGTTCAGTATCATGGTTTAGGGGAAGGCTACAAAAAGCTATCTCAGAGGTTTAGACTGTCAGTTTCAACTCTAAGGAATGGAATCAGGAAATGGAAGGCCACAGGCACAGTTGCTGTTAAACACAGGTCTGGTAGACGAAGAAAAATACAGGAGCGGCATATGCACAGGATTGTGAGAATGGTTACAGACAACTCACAGATCACCTCCAAAGACCTGCAAGAACATCTTGCTGCAGATGGTGTATCTGTACATCGTTCTACAATTCAGCGCAATTTGCACAAAGAACATTTGTATAGCAGGGCGATGAGAAAGAAGCCCTTTCTGCACTCACGCCACAAACAGAGTTGTTTGTTGTATGCAAATGCTCATTTAGACAAGCCAGATTCATTTTGGAACAAAGTGCTTTGGACTGATGAGACAAAAATGGAGTTATTTGGTCATAACAAAAAGCGTTTTGCATGGCGGAAGAAGAACACCGCATTCCAACAAAAACACCTGCTACCTACTGTCAAATTTGGTGGAGGTTCCATCATGCTGTGTGGCTGTGTGGCTAGTTCAGGGACTGGGGCCCTTGTTAAAGTTGAATGTCAGATGAATTCAACCCAATATCAACAAATTCTTCAGGATAATGTTCAAGCATCAGTCACAAAGTTGAAGTTACGCAGGGGTTGGATATTCCAACAAGACAAAACACAGTTCGAAATCTACAAAGGCATTCATGCAGAGGGAGAAGTACAATGTTCTGGAATGGCTGTCACAGTCCCCTGATTTGAATATCATCGAAAATCTATCGGATGGTTTGAAGCAGGCTGTCCATGCTCGGCAGCCATCAAATTTAACTGAACTGGAGAGATTTTGTATGGAAGAATGGTCAAAAATACCTCCATTCAGAATCCAGACACTCATCAAAGGCTATAGGAGGCGTCTAAAGGCTGTTATATTTGCAAAAGGAGGCTCAACTAAGTATTGCTGTAATATCTCTGACAGATATTAAATTTATTCACCTGTCTAATTTTGTTATGATGCATATTGCATATTTTCTGTTAATCCAATAAACTTAATGCCACTGCTGAAATACTACTGTTTCCATAAGGCATGTCATATATTAAAAGGAAATTGCTACATTGAAAGCTCAGCCAATGATAAACAAAAAATCCAAAGAATTAAGAGGGGTTCCCAAACTTTTTCATTTGACTGTATATATATTTGTATATATCCATCTTCCCCTCCTTGAACCGCCACCTTATCGTGGTGGAGGGGTTTGCGTGTCCCAATGATCCTAGGAGCTCTGTTGTCCGGGGCTTTATGCCCCTGGTAGGGCCACCCATGGCAAACTGGTCCTAGGTGAGGGATAAAAACAAAAAGCGGTTCAACAAACCTTCTCTGATGAATGAAAACTTTGGATGACGTTTTCCCTTGCCCGGACACGGGTCACCGGGGCCCCCCTCTGGAGCCAGGCCTGGAGGTGGGGCTCGACGGCGAGCGCATGGTGGCTGGGCCTGCACCCATGGAGCTCAGTCGGGCACAGCTCGAAGATGCAACGTTGGACCCCCTTCCCATGGGCTCACCACCAAGGAGGTCGGGTGCAGTGTGAGTTGGGTGGTGGCCGAAGGCGGGGACCTTGGTGGTCCGATCCTTGGCTACAGAAGCTGGCTCTTGGGACGTGGAATGTCAGCCTCTCTGAAAGGGAAGGAGCCTGAGCTAGTGCGCGAGGTCGAGAGGTTCCGGGTAGATATAGTCGGACTCACCTCGAAGCACAGCTTGGACTCTGGAACCAATCTCTTTGAGAGGGGCTGGACTCTCTACCACTCTGGAGTTGCTCCCGGTAAGAGGCGCAGAGTGGGTGTGGGCATACTTATTGCCCCCCGACTCGGAGCTTGTTCATTGGGGTTTACCCCGTGGATGAGAGGGTAGCCTCCGTCCGCTTTCAGGTGGGGGGACGGGTCCTAACTGTTGTTTGCGCGTATGCATGTATGACTTCCAATACAACTCGGAGTCCTGCCATGTGCAAAAGTTCGCTGATGACACTGCTATCGTGGGCTGTATCAGGAATGGGCTGGAGGAGGAGTATAGGGACCTAATCAATGACTTTGTTAAATGGTCCGACTCAAACCACCTACACCTGAACACCAGCAAAACCAAGGAGCTGGTGGTGGATTTTAGGAGGCCCAGACCCCTCATAGACCCAGTGATCATCAAAGGTGACTGTGTGCAGATGGTGCAGACCTATAAATATCTGGGAGTGCAGCTGGATGATAAATTAGACTGGACTGCCAATACTGATGCGCTGTGCAAGAAAGGACAAAGCCGGTTATACTTCCTTAGAAGGCTGGCTTCCTTCAACATCTGCAATAAGATGCTGCAGATGTTCTATCAGACAGTTGTGGCGAGCGCCCTCTTCTACGCAGTGGTGTGCTGGGGAGGCAGCATTAAGAGGAAAGATGCCTCACGCCTGGACAAACTGGTGAGGAAGGCAGGCTCTATTGTTGGCATGGAGCTGGACAGTTTAACATCTGTGGCAGAGCGAAGGGCGCTCAGCAGGCTCCTATCAATTATGGAGAATCCACTGCATCCACTAAATAATGTCATCTCCAGACAGAAGAGCAGCTTCAGCGACAGACTGCTGTCACTGTCCTGCTCCACAGACAGATTGAGGAGATCGTTCCTCCCCCAAACTATGCGACTCTTTAATTCCACCAGGGGGGGTAAACGTTAATATTTAACATTATACATAGTTATTGTCTGTTTTTTTTTTTTTTTTTTTCTCACCTGTATTATTATCATTCTTTAATTTAATATTATTTATTGTATCAGTATGCTGCTGCTGAAGAATGTGAATTTCCCATCGGGATTAATAAAGTATCTATCTATCTATCTATCTATCTATCTATCTATCTATCTATCTATCTATCTATCTATCTATCTATCTATCTATCTATCTATCTATCTATCTATCTATCTATCTATCTATCTATCTATCTACCCACCCTTTTTGGAGTCCCTGGAGGGGGTGCTAGAGGGCATACCTTCTGGGGACTCCCTCGTTCTGCTAGGAGACTTCATTGCTCATGTGGGCAATGACAGTGAGACCTGGAAGGGCGTGATTAGGAAGAATGGCTCCCCCGATCTGAACCCAAGCGGTGTTTTGTTATTGGACTTCTGTGCTCGTCACGGATTGTCCATAACGAACACCATGTTCAAGCATAGGGGTGTTCATATATGCACTTGGCACTAGGACACCCTAGGTCTCAGTTCGATGATCGACTTTATGGTCGTGTCGTCGGACCTGGGGCCACATGTCTTGGACACTCGGGTGAAGAGAGGGGTGGAGCTGTCAACTGATCACCACCTGGTGGTGAGTAGGCTTTGATGGTGGGGGAGGATGCCGGTCAGGCCTGGTAGGCCCAAACGTGTTGTGAGGGTCTGCTGGGAATGTCTGGCAGAGTTCTCTATCAGAAGTAGCTTCAACTCCCACCTCCGGCAGAACTTCAACCACATCCCGAGGGAGGTGGGGGACATTGAGTCCGAATGGGCCATGTTCCGTGCCTCTATCGTTGAGGCAGCTGACCGGAGCTGTGGCCGTAAGGTGGTCGGTGCCTGTCGTGGCGGCAATCCCCGAACCCGTTGGTGGACACCGGTGGTGAGGGATGTCGTCAAGCTGAAGAAGGAGTCCTACGGGATCCTTTTGTCCTGTGGGATTCTGGACGCAGCTGATAGGTACTGGCAGGCCAAGTAGAATGCAGCTTTGGTGGTTGCTTTGGTGGCAAAAACTCGGGCGTGGGAGGAGTTTGGGAAGGCCATGGAGAACGACTTTTGGACGACTTCAAGGAGATTCTGGTCCACCATCCTGCGTCTCAGGAGGTGGAAGCAGTGCAGTGTCAACACTGTATGTGGTGGGGATGGTGCGCTGCTGACCTCGACTCGGGACATTGTGGGTCGGTGGGGGGAGTACTTCGAAGACCTCCTCAATCCTACTAACATGCCTTCCAATGAGGAAGCAGAGCCTGGGGACTCGGAGGTGGGCTCCCCCATCTCTGGGACTGAGGTCACCGAGGTGGTCAAAAAACTCTTTGGTGGCAGGGCCCCAGGGGTGGATGAGATACGCCCGGAGTTCCTCAAGGCTCTGGATGTTGTAGGACTGTCTTGGTTGACACGGCTCTGCAACATCGCATGGACATCAGGGACAGTGCCTCTGGATTGGCAGACCGGGGTGGTGGTCCCCCTCTTTAAGAAGGGGGACCGGAGGGTGTGTTCCAACTACAGAGGGATCACACTCATCAGCCTCCCTGGAAAAGTCTATTCGGGGGTCCTGGAGAGGAGGGTCCATCGGAAAGTCAAACCTCAGATTCAGGAGGAACAGTGTGGTTTTTGCCCTGGTCGCGGAACAGTGGACCAGATCTACACCTTTAGCAGGGTCCTGGAGGGTGCATGGGAGTTTGCCCAACCAGTCTACATGTGTTTTGTGGACTTGGAAAAGGCGTTCGACCGTGTCCCTCGGGGAATCTTGTGGGGGGTATTCCAAGAGTATTGGGTACCGGACCCCCTGATAAGGGCTGTTCAGTCCCTGTACGATCAGTGTCAGAGCTTGGTCCGCATTGCCGGCAGTAAGTTGAACCTGTTTCCAGTGAGAGTTGGACTCCGCCAGGGCTGCCCTTTGTCACTGATTCTGTTCATAACTTTTATGGACAGAATTTCTAGGCTTAGCCAGGGCGTTGAGGGGGTCCGGTTTGGTGGATTCAGGATTGGTTCACTGCTTTTTGCAGATGATGTTGTCCTGTTTGCTTTGTCAGGCCGTGATCTTCAGCTCTCTCTGGATCGGGTCACAGCTGAGTGTGAAGCGGCTGGGATGGAAATCAGCACCTCCAAATCCGAGACCATGGTCCTCAGCCAGAAAAGGGTGGAGTGCCCTCTCAGAGTTGGGAGCAAGATCCTGCCCCAAATGGAGGAGTGCAAGTATCTCGGGATCTTGTTCACGAGTGAGGGAAGAATGGAGCATGAGATCGACAGGCAGTGATGCGGACTCTGCATCGGTCTGTCGTGGTGAAAAAGGAGCTGAGCCGCAAGGCAAAGCTCTCAATTTACCAGTCGATCTATGTTCCTACCCTCACCTATGATCATGAGCTATGGGTAGTGACCGAAAGAACGAGATCGCGAATACAAGCGGCTGAAATGAGTTTCCTCCTCAGGGTGTCTGGGCTTTCCCTTAAAGATAGGGTGAGAAGCTCAGTCATCCGGGAGGGGATCAGAGTAGAGCCGCTGCTCCTCCACATCGAGACGAGTCAGATGAGGTGGCTCGGGCTTCTTATTAGGATGCCTCTCTGGTGAGGTTTTTTCCGGGCACGTCTAACCGGGAGGAGGCCCTGGGGAAGACCCAGGACATGCTGGAGGGACTATGTCTTTCGGCTGGCCTGGGAACGCCTTGGGATTCCCCTGGAAGAGCTAGAAGAAGTGGCCTGGGAGACGGAAGTCTGGGTATCTCTGCTCAAGCTGCTGCCCCCGTGACCCGATCTCGGATTAAGCGGAAGAGGATGGATGGATGGATATCCATCTTCTATTATCCTCATGTTAAAAATAAATTACATTATTTTAATTATTTCAACACGTGTGTCTGGGTTGTTTGTGAAAGCAAGTCTTTCACCATATTTTGAATTCCAAAAGTGAAAATGAAAATATTAATGTAGAAGTTCACCGTTTTATGAACCTTGTAAATTGTACAGATCTCTTCATATTTCAAGCATCCCCGCCAGAAAGTGAAACACACATCATACACCCCATTCACTGCATTAATTTGCTGTCACAGCGTGGGTGTCTTATTGATTATTAATCAATCAAAATTCAAAATCCTACAGTATGAAGCAATGAAAATCAATAGCTTGTAGGTATAAACAGACAGGATACTTAAATGAATGAAAAATTTAAGTTTTTGATTTTTAATAAATTTGCAAACCTTTCTGAAAACATGTTTTTTTATTTTGTCATTATAGGTTATTGAGTGTAAATTGATTGGCAGAGATGGGAAATTTATCCATTTAAAATTAAACTTACAAGACAATAAAATGCAGAAAGTGAAGGGATCTGAATCCGCAGTATACTGTATATTTTATTTCTGTTTCTTATTATTTGAGACCTTACAACTCTGAAGCCCAGGTCTGCTGGAGCTGAGCTTCTGACGTGCTTTACCCTAGGACTTTTGAATTGAGACCCTCTTCATTCTTCAATCCTCCTAACTTCTGAATGCTCAGATACCATCTAGTAAAGATAATGGTGGCAGCACTGAGAGCACCTCAGCAAACTGCAGCATTCATCTCTAGTGCCTTTAATTGTGTGTCTCATGGCAATGGCATGGGAGTGATTTTTTTTTGTTATGAGTGATTTCTGTTTTTGTTGTGATTATGTAGTCACTACTGTTGCTTTGAGGTAGCAGTGGAAGTGGAATGATGTTTCCACAGTACAATTCCCAGCATTGAACATTATCTATCTGTGCAGCTAACTGTACAACTTTTAAATTATTACTTTTTTGCTTCAGTCTGCTGAACTGCCCTGTATGTAAAGTTAAAAGGGCAACATGGGCACAGTAACTTCGGACATCATTCTAATTTCATAATAATTTTTTGGTCTCAGTTTAATATGCTTTTTATTCTTTGTAGGTTCTTTTGTACTTCTTGTTGTGTTCTTGTAATTATCCAATATCTAAGCATTCCTCAATGACAATGCACTATACAGAAGGCCAAAGGAAAAGAATAACAAGTTCAAGCACAATTGTTGTATTGTTTTCTATTTTCTTGTTTTGCTAATATATTCACCTTGGGCCAGTTCTTATAGCGACTAGTGGCTATTGTTGCAGATTTCTGTTTTGACGTCAGAGAATAGTCTCTTTCTGTCATGTTCTAATAAATTAAAATACAAAAAACAATCAACAACCTTGAAAAGCCTCTTCATCGTTATAAAATTACAAGCGAAGTAAAAGGCAAGGGTAGGTGGAGACAGATGGCCAGCTGTGGCGACCCCTAAATGGAAGCAGCTGAAAGAAGAAGAAGAATGCAGCAGTGTAAAAACTTAAAATATAAAACATTTCAGGAATGCATGGGCATTGTGATCAATGTACTTAACACTCTCAAACCTATTTCATTCAATTAAGGGCTGTAGAGGGCCAGGGCCTATCCTGGCAGCATTGGGTGCCAAGCAGGAACTCTCAAACACACACAGAACCAATTTAGAATCACAGACTCAACTAATAGACACATCTTCATGATATGAGAGAAAAAAAATAAAGTAACAAGGAAAAAATCCACAATGGTAAGGGAAAAAAGTGGAGCTTTCATATGAGCATTGATTAACCCAGGATGCTGGATCCACAAGGCTCCACACCAAGGAAAACAGTAAATGATATGCATGATGTATGTCTTATTTGAATAAAACATTTATAATCCTGCTAATTAAAAAGGATTGTCATGCCATATTTTTTTCATTTTCTTTGTAAACTTAATCATTCCTTTTAAAGGTGTTGTTAAAAGTGTATTGTCACAAGGCCAGCTCTCAAATCAAAACAAGAATAATTATTACCAAAACAGATAAACCAGAAATATAAAAAGGGTATTTTTCCAAAATGCTTTCTTGAAAAAAATAAATAAATAAATGCCATTACTTCCATTTTATTTTTATTTACTTAATTGTCCTCTGTGTGCAATATTTTTTGTGTTCTTTTTTTAATCACCACCATGATCGTTTGTGCACATGTCTCTTAGTTGCAAGTGTATTGCAAATATACCCCACATGACGGTCTATTTCTCCTTGGAAGACCTTCTGCACAACTTTCTCTCTGTTATCCAGCTTATCCCGCTGAGCAAGATAATTAGTTTCTTGGAGTGTTAGATTAAGGGACTGTACAGTGCGTGTTTACTGTATGGGTCAACCAACATAATTCTGACAGGACAATATTCTGCTCAGATTATTGGTATCTTGCTAAGAACCCTTTCTCAACAATAAGGTCAATATGTCTTATAATTCTACAATAAACAGTAAGAAAGCTGCATTTTCTTATTTTTAAAAGATTTTAGGAGAACTAAATGTCTGAAGAGTGTATTTCTATAAACTGCACACTTAAATGTTAAACAAGTTTCACTAGCATGCAATGGGGGTAACATGCTGCTATCTGAAGAAGTCCATACACTCTAATGTGATTGTTTCTGAAGCATCACAAGTTATTTTAATGCCTTTGCAGTAACAGACACTGGCAGTCATGTTAGTGAAAGGGTTATTTTATTAGGTATGTGTGTAAGTTGCTGTGCCATATTGTGTGCTGGGGTGCCATTGGAGTATGGGTCGGCAGTGATGAGGTCCACACACTCAATTGATTTTTCAGAACACAATCTGCTTAGGACAACAAACTCAAATTGAATCAGGTAGATTAATAAAAATGAATAAATAGATGGATGGAAATTTGTATTTGGGGGTGATTGTATTCAAAAACAGAGGATCAGTAAGTTATGAATCTAACTTCCTAAGTACATGAACATAGGAGAAATAGAAGTCATTTTAGACAGGAACTAGAATTTGTCAGCGTGACTCTCAAATAGTTCAGAGTTTAATGTGGTTCCTTGGTGACATTTAAAGTTAAGATACAACTGGAAATGTTAAACAATTAGTAACCATATTAAAGAAATTGAAAATAAGCTCTAATTAGACATCTTTGTCTAAACTGAGAATGGAGGAAGAATCATATTTTTGGATTCTTTCACTGAGATCATAATTGTTATCTTCTTCTTTCGGCTGCTCCGGTTAGGGGCTGGCACAGCGGATCATCTTCTTCCATATCTTTCTGTCCTCATTATTGTTATGATCATTGATATTGTCACAAAGTCCTTTTTAGTGAAACAAGCTAAGTAAAAATCAAGGCTCAGTTGTGCCCGATTTTGCTATTTCGTTCCTTTGAAGGCAGACGGATCCAGAAGAAATTAGGTCCGAATTATGCAGAAGTCCAAGATTGTTTTAGAGATTTTACATTAATGACAATGCCACTCGATTTGTGAACTATTCTTTTCTAATATGATTTCATAGGTCAAAATTTTTACCATAAAGCATTGATTTAAAAACAACCCTGGATGGAGATACCAGTATGACACATATTGAAAATATGCAGTGTTCTCATTTGGGGAACTTATCTAATGATATGACACATTGCCACTAGTTTGTTTGTTCCAGGACACAGACATCTAACCAGGCTCTGGAAGATGAAAGTAGATCCCACAAAGAAGCAATTTCGTTACGATTAAAGTAAAAGAAAAAAGAACAGTTTTGAAGGACCCACAATGTTATTTTAAAAGTTGTAGTTCTTACGTTGCAGTGAAAGGCTGTTTTCCAGTCATTTCTGAGAATTTTGTACTTCCTCTGCTGCTTTTCCATCATTTCGTTTTGAGCAGTTTCCAGCAGCTTCTGTCTCATGTCAATGTATGAAAGACTGCATTAAAGATAGCTGTACTACTTAAGAGAATTTGGTAAAATGATCAATGCTTTACTCAGCCTTCTGGACTGTGGTGTAGTTCCTGAAGGAAGTGAGCTACAGTGAAAGCCAAACCATTGCTACTACCCCAATTTCAATCTCAAGATCACCTCATCCTTCATTCATAAATATTACCTGTAGGTACTTAAAATTCCACCACTTAAGGCAGCCTCTACAGGTTATCTTTATCATTACTCACATATGTTAATGTCTCCCAGAAAGATTACAGAGTCAGTTGGCAGCCCCTTTTAAACCACAAATCCACTGTTAACTGAAAGGCAAAATACACACATTAACTACTCAGTGACATTGACGTTACCCTTAAATCCATTTAACCATATTGCCTGGCGTGGTGGAGGATCTAGTGCACCCTGGTGCTCTATGAACATTGTGGTTGTGGGCTTTCTGTTATTTAACGATCACCCTTTGAAAAACTGGTCTAAGGTAAGGGTCAGAAAGAGGAGAATCAAAAAATTTACCTCTTATGATTTTGTGAAAACAAATAGAAATGGAACATGGGTAATGATAGTCACCCTTTGGCCAAATTGTGAGATTAGTGTTCAGTGACAAGTGCCTGTGGGCTAGAGGAGCCTGGAAAAGTGGTTGGGTCATATAATGTTGATCTATCTAGTCTCGATTCAAGGTTGTGGGGCTGTGTGAGTAAAGCAAGAACCAACTCAAAACACTGTTTGCTAGTCTATGACAGGGCACACTGCTGGAGTCATATTTGGACAGTTATCCAAATACGGGACAAGTCCCATTATAGCAAATACCAAAGTAACAAAATTTTCAGAATAGCGAATACTTTTCGTTGGCCAGGACAAGCGTTCATACAACATCATGTTTAACGGATTTCATTTTAATGAAATCTAAGTTTCAGTGTAACAAACATTTTTGCAAACAAAAATGGCCACCAAGGATAATAATGCGATGTCAAAGATACTTAATGATCCACCTACACTTTCGCCGAGTCTCGGGAACCCTGTCTCCTTCTTCATAAACCAAAAGAAAGTGACAGTCTGTTGTAAACTTTCTAGTCTCAGACAGTGTTGGCAAGGCTCGGCAAGAGTGTAGGTGCAACATCATGAAAGCAGCCGAATTCAGTCAGTGCTCCACTGAGCATCCATGTGGGTAGTTCATGTGTGGATACTGGACTGTTCAAGTTTCATAGCGCTTCTCAAAGTTTTCTTTGAGTTGAACAAAAAAGGTGAGAAATGGCATCAGTTTACACTGAAAGAAAAAATAACAATCCTGTAAAAAAGTTTATTCCAGAATAAAAAAAAAATAATGTGGCAAAAGCATTTTGAACTACACCCTTCAACATTGTCAACAATTTTGAAGGATTGTAAAAAAACGGAAGACAAAGTTAAAGATTAGAAGTTAAAATTAGAAGTACATTTGTATTTCTATAAAAAAAAGTTACATCTAACATCTCATCTTTAAATAAAATATTTTTTGTAGTTTAAGAAGCTCTGTTTTTTATACAGGTATTTTCAAGTTTGGGTCACAGAGTTAGATGCATCAGAGACAGGAAGGTGAGTCCAGGTTTTCAAGGAAAATACGGGTGCTCTATTACTGCATAGAGAAGGCAGGTACAGTCTCAAGACTTCATTCAAAATTGCAGAAGTTATTTCAGTACCCAAGCACATGAGATAGGAGTCACGACACAGAAATTGTCCTGCTTTAGCTTCCATCTTCAGATTAGAAGAACACCAGCAGCTTGGAATCTCTGCTGTGGCAGATCAGGAGAGCATGAGGAAGAGCAGGTCAAAGCCCTTTGTTTAAACATCATGCGGCAAGCACCTTACACAGTAAGCCTGATCCTACAGAGGACAATTTCGATGTTTTGTTCCCCAAGCCACTTAGTTATCACTTTTGCCTTATGGCACGGTGCTCCATCATGCTGGAAAAGGCATTGTTCATCACCAAACTGTTCTTGAATGGTTGGGAGAAGTTGCTCTCGGAAGATGTTTTGGTACCATTCTTTATTCATGGCTGAGTTCTTAGACAAAGTTGTAAGTGAGCCCACTCCCTTGGCTGAGAAGCAAACAAACCCATGAATGGTCTCAGGTTGCTTTACTGTTGGCATGACACAGAACTGATGGTAATGCTCACCTTTTCTCCTCCGGACAGTCTTTGTTCTGGATGCCTCAAACAATCGGAAAGGGAATTAATTAGAGAAAATGACTTTACCGCAGTCCTCAGCAGTCTAATCCTCGTCAGTCTTTCTCTGATGTTTTTTTTTTTTTAAAAAGTGGCTTCTTCTCGACTCTTCTTGACACCAGGCCATCCTTCATCCTCACTATGTGTGCAGATGCACTCACACCTGCCTGCTACCATTCCTGAGCAAGATCAGCACTGGTGGTGCCCCGATCCCACAGCTGAATCAACTTTAGGAGATGGTCCTGGCGCTTGCTGGACTTTCTTTGGTGCCCTGAAGCCATCTTCACAATAAATAAACCTCTATATTCTGACTCAACCAACATGACAGAGTGATCTCCATCCTTGTCCTCATCAACACTCTGAAATGATGTCGGCAGGTCTATTTGTGGCAGGGCTGAAATGCTGTGGAAATGAAGTTTTTTGGAATTAAGTTCATTTTCATGGCAAAGAGGGACTTTGCAATTAATTGCAATTAATCTGATCATTCTTCATACGTAACATTCTGGAGTATATGCAAATTGCCATCATAAAAGTTGAGACAGCAAACTTTGTGTAAATTAATATGTGTCAGTCTCAAAAATTTTGGCAATGGCTGTATGTTTGTATGCAGTGTATCCTAAATGCAGTATATGGCAACAAAATGATATTGGCATTTTTAATGGTATCATTGCCAAGAAGAAGACACATTGCCTATATTGCATTTTAGAGTTTCACCTGTTTTGTAAAGGATGCCACAGCAACAGTAAAAATGGCATAATTTTACTATGTGTTCTAAACAAGAACAGAAGACATTTAAAGAAAACAATACAAGTGTAGTTCTGTCACATATTATCACCCCTTGCGCGACTATCATTTGAATTTCACACAGAAATGGTGTGTGTAAAACTAGGAAGGAAATCTCACTTTGGTGTCTGAAGGAAATTAGTCTAATTAAAAATATTAAGCAAAATGTTCTCCCTTGTCAAATCCAATAAGGAACATTACTTTTTGCAACAAATAATCCTCCTTAATATTTTTGCACATATATATTTTTTATAATTAACAGCAGCTATCTCCTTATAAACAAATAATCAGAACATCTGGCACAGAGTTTGTATTCCAGCTGAATGCTGGACAAGAAGGGTAATTTTTTTTCTCTTATGAAGTAATTGGTACTAAGAAGACAGATTTGAATGGAGTGAGTCAGCCAGCAACAGGCGAAAAAATAATGTGACAGAGATCAAGAAATTCTCCAGATTCATGAAGAAAAGTAGTAAACCCATTTGCTTCCTTTCAGAGGAAAAACGACATGTCTCTCACAATGCACAGTAGCATTTATGACCTTAAAAGCTGCTTGAGTGAGTGCCTGCAGAGACAGGAAAGCAAAGAAAATGAAGCCCAGCTGTTGTTTTCAAAGCACTTTGCTTTTTTTACTTTCTGAAAAGTAATGGACAACAAACTAATAATATGGAAAAAGAAAAGGAAAAAAAAAGATTTCTCACTCTGCCAAATAGCATGGCTTTTCTTTCATGTCTTTAGCGGGTGTTTTTAACTTCTATAAAAGCAGTGCACCCATAAGTACAGTGCATTGGGAAAAGTGAACATGTATCTGCTTAAATGAGCCTTACTACTTAATGTACATTAAAGTGTCTAAGAGGGCAGGATTTCATTTAATTACTTTGTAGATTATTTTTTTTGGTCAGAACAGCAAAATCTCTATATCAACATATAAAGTAAATACATGTGAGCTTCTTGCTCTGCCAACCCATTACATCACTAACTGATCTGTTGTTGCCCAAAGGACTCAGCTACCTCCTGTCTGTCAAAAGGTTACCAGAGGTAAAGGTGCTGCCATCACAGTGTTGTTTCCACTGAACACTATGAGGACTTTACCCTTCATTGTAGTAATGAGCAGTGATACTGTCTTCCTGTTTAATATCAAGTCGTACCCAAGTCTCTACTGATGGATTAGCTGTTTATTCCACTAGAATACTTGTTCATGCCTCTCAAACCATAACAGTTAAGATTTTGTGACAAGGGATTTCCTACTACTTCAAAAACCTGATAAGCAAATACTCGCTAATGCTTTTTACAACATGATGTCTAGTCTCTGTAACTCAATTTATAGATCTAATCATAAATTATGAGGCTTTATTTCTCTTGATGGTCAAATCCAGAATGAAGACTCTCCAGTTACCTTCGGCTCTTTATTTGATATTTTTTTCTTTTAAGAATTTCTACAGTCCCTGCTATCTATTAATCAGAATCAGAATACCTTCATTGTCATTGTAACAAATACAACGAAATTAGATGCAGTCCCTGCAGTGTCAAAATATAAATAAATATAATTAAAAAAGGATAAGAAAGGCATAAGAAGAAATAAGGTAGAACACAAACATTCAACATAAGACCTTAATTGCACATGAACACTATTGCACAAGATGTCATCTGCTGCATTGGAGGTGATTAGGTGGCATTCAGTGCCCTAACAGCAACAGGGTAGAAACTGTTATTCAGTCAATTAGTCTTTGTTTTGATGCTCCTATATCTTTTGCCTGATGGCAACAGTTGGAACATGTCATGAGCAGGGTGTGAGGAGTCTTTTAAGATGTTTATTAACTCCATACTGTCACTCTATACTGTATACCACACTATATACTCCAATAATTGAGGCAGCTCAGAATTTACCAGTTTATGTTTTTGTATTGCTTCCCCCTGGACATTCCATAGTACATGAATAAGCCACCATTAACAGGTGGCATTAACTCTTGTGGAGCTCTCTTCATCTTCCTAGCAGTTCAGGTGTCTGCATCATACTTAGGCCAGAGGGTAATGTTGCATGTTGCCACCGCAGAATGAGTAGCAGAAAAAAACTAAACACGTAACAGTAGTGATTAGGGACTAGTAATTTAATTGTATAGGCTTCAGCCCACAACCCAGATTTGGATTAAGTGTATTTGATATGCACAGATCTCATGTCGGGTATGCTTATGTATGCCATACATGAGGATGTTGAGGTGCATTAGAGCCACATGTCAATAATATTCTTTGTTGAGTTTGCCACCCTTCAGAGCTTAGCAGGTATGGATGTAATGCAGCCAATGAAGATGGGCTTAAAAACTGCTCTGATAAGAAGAGAAAATGCAGGAGAAAAGGAAGCTCGGTGCTTTTTTATTAGGCTGTGTGGTGTCAGGTTTATTAGAAATGATCTACTGCTTTAACTCTTATAAATGTGTCCTACCTTACCTCTGAGACTGCTGGGATCCACTCTAGCTCCCTGCTATTCTGTGATAGGATGGGTGGATAATAATTTAAAGAAAGAACTTAAAAAAGTACTTTATTGTGTTCAGCAAAATCAGACTTCACACTTAAACTATCAAGTTTTTTATTGGCAAAGAGTACATACTTCATTTAATCTTTTAAACCAGTTCAGAAGCTAGGAAACAATCTTATTTTTTACACAATGAACACAAATGCTGACAACAGCAGGAAGGTTTCAAGGAAAAACTGCCATTTTATTTGATGCCATTAGTAGCACTACAGTAAATCCAGCCGCATGGCCTGATTCTTACAGAACCAAATAAATTGATATGTTTTCTGTCATGTATTTAACTTGGAATTGCACAAGTTTCATATGAGGAATAAGAGGCAGGATAATGGAATTTCTTTGAGACAAAGTTATTTCTTAAACATTGCTACAGTTTTCAATGGGATTCCCTGAACGTGACACAGCAGTGGTGCCTCCTCCTTAAGGACCTCTTTGTCAGATTTCCATCTAATCCATTTGTCCGTAATTGGATATATGCAAATTATGCAAAGTAGTAAAATGAAATATTAATATAACCGTGCCAAACTGTCACAATTAAGTTCCCCAATTAAAAATTGAAATGAATATTAATGCAGGCTTGTTTAATGGCACCCTGGGATTCTAGTGTCTGCTCTTTGGTGTACAAAACATAAAAAGTAAATAGATTCAAAACACCGAAGGCTAAATTTTTTTCTTCTGTTACATTTCATGACTTTGAATATTAAGGAGTCATTTGAGAGAGATTTAGCTGAAATGTCTCTGTGCCTAATGGAGATGATGAGGTTGGACAGGGTGAAGCTGGTGAGATTTCATATCTGTGAAGTAACTTGGATTTTGTGCAGGTCAAGCCCCGCCCAAACCCCGCCTCCACCAACGAAGTATTCTTATTGGGTATGATGGACAGAACTGACGTTTGAGACACCATCATGTAAAATCATTTTACTTTACTTGAAATAGAAAAATAAGACATTTTCTTTGATGATTGTTAAACCTGCTCTAATAGAATAATTACATGCACCAGGATTTAAGGAGATGTTAGTTCAAGGCATCTTAAAAGCGAAATACAAGAACATGTAAAAGATGGCCATTAGCTATAGCCTGCTTGTTTTTGAATGTTGACATCACTTGAGCAAACAGCTCATTACAGGATTTATTAGATTAGGTCTTAAGCATCCTAAAAGCCCAGAATGAATCATTTTAAGGCATAGAGATAAAAGCTTACAGAACACAAATTGATTTTTTTACTTTCTTTAATGTATATTAAGGTGGCTGATACAGAATGAAATGATGCAAAAGATAATAATGGTAAAGTGAGGAAAAGATGAAATGATCTCCAGAGTGACATATACAGTACTGTATAAGAAAGTTAATTTTAGCTGCAGAGAATAAGAAATTAAAATTTTGGAACAAACTGTTGAAAATAAATCAGCTAAGACCCTAGGGCCTCATTTATAAAACTTTGCATAGATTAGAGTGTGAAAATATGAGCACGGCAAAAAAACACAAAAATGTGCATGGCAAAAAAAAAAACAGATTTATAAAATCTGGTGTACGCAATTTAACCTTTATAGATTACAATCACCTTGTAAATATGTGTACGGTAGTGCATCTTCAACACCACCCTGAAACATCCATATATAGAAAATGCTAATCAGCCTCATACATATGCAGTCAGAATACTGCAGAACATCAATGGCTGGTAGAGGAGCTCACTCCTGATGCTTTGAGACTAGGACTCCTGCATAAAAGAGTATCTGGCTGTTTTGCACAACTGAGAGCACAAGATCATGCACAACATTATAGTGCCTCTCCTCTGTGCTCTGGAGGTCTGGGAAAGGTGTAAGGCACCAGCATTTGAGTGAGTAGCTGCTATCACCTGACACATGATGTGTTTGCTGTTACAATAAATAGAAAAAACCATATGAAACACTGAGGGTTTAGCCAGTTAACTTACCACCGAGCCAGCCACCTCATACAGAGTACAGGTGTAACATAAATTTAATATGTCACTGTCCTCTGTACGAAAATATTTTATAAATCTACTTTTCTTTCCACTCACATGCCCAGTGGACACAGATTTAGCACAGGGGCTTATCATTTAGAACTGCTAAGCAAGCATTAAAAGACAAGACAGGGACAACCGCAAAATAGGCACTGTATACTATTTCTGTGTGTCAAACTCAGCATGAAACTGTATCCTCTCTTTGCCTTGTTTGGAATGGCATGATTCACCTAAGTGGGGACTTGCACATGAAGAAAGAGTATAAAACCTTGGAACATTGCCCGGCATATCTTTGAAGCCGACGGACAGATGAGAGATAACATCATCCGATAATCTGTCTTTAAAGAAAGCTAAGTTATTTCTCCTTTGTGATTCCTTACACCATCGTATCACTAAGGGAGGGGTATCGCCTTTTTATATTATATCTATACTAGTCATTTAGCCCGTTACAATAACGGGCGCTAGAACAGTAGTGGATAAACATTAGTAGGAACAGTCTATATTAAATGGCAAGGGACTTTGACCTCATTCTTTTAATTGGTCGTATTTTTCTTTCTTTCAGCCTTTCTTTTGTTGATGTTTACTTGCTGAGCTGACCGTTCTTTGTGGGCTGCCGCCGTGTATTGTGTGTCTTTAATTTTCTGTGACAGTAATACTGTCTTGTACGGCTCTATTCAATAAGGGCGCGTAGATAATTTAGTTCAAATGGCTCTGGAATATGTGAAGAGCAACAGGTGCAGATCTTTATTGACGCACGCCTTTATTCGCTGCACCCAATTGAGGTCATCCTTTTGAGGCTTGCCTTTTTGTGCGAGCCCTTATTGAAGGAAACCGTCTTGTACATCCGCTGGCTTGTACGTCCGTAATATACGTCCGTAATATACCTTTAATTTTCTCTGGCGGTAATACAGGCGTGCGCGTCGGTAATATGCCTTTAATCTCCTCTGACAGTAATACTGGCTTGTATGTGGCTGTAATATGCGTCACTGTATTGTGTACCTTTAATTTCCTCTCGCAGTAATACTGGTTTGTATTTCCGTAAAACGCCTCTAACTTTCTCTGACAGTACAATACAATACAGTTTATTTTTGTATAGCCCAAAATCACACAGGAAGTGCCGCAATGGGCTTTAACAGGCCCTGCCTCTTGACAACCCCCCAGCCTTGACTCTCTATGAAGACAAGGAAAAACTCCCAAAAAAAACCTTGTAGGGAAAAAATGGAAGAAACCTTGGCAAAGGCAGTTCAAAGAGAGACCCCTTTCCAGGTAGGTTGGGCGTGCAGTGGGTGTCAAAAGAAGGGGGTCAATACAATACAATGCAGTTCACAGAACAGAGCAATTCCTCAATATAGTAAGAAATAAAAAATATAAATTTTAGAAGTACAGAGCAGAATTTAACAGTAGATGATATATCCCATGATAAGATTTGGATTTGTGTAGAGTCCTGGAGACCTCATCCTTCAAGCTGCCTCCCCCATTTGGCCATTCCACGGCTGAAACAGTGCTGGGCCAGCCAATCCGATGAAAGGACCCCTCTTTCCCACGATTCCTGCGATCCTCCATCTGGGATGACTTTTCCTTAGGCAGGCAAAACAACTTGGCAGGTGGGCCATGGCACCAAGTGCCACATTTGAGTACCGAGAAGAAAAACAGAATAAGTGAGGGTTAGTATACAATTATAACTGTCATGTTACTTATGTTTAAGTGCTAATGACTAACAACAGAGATGCAGTCTGTACAGTAATCAGCAGCTCTAGTCAGGATATGCTAAACTGAAGTAGTGAGTCTTCAGCCGGGATTTAAAAGCTGAGACCGAAGGGGCATCTCTTATAGTAGCAGGCAGACCATTCCACAGTTTAGGGGCCCTGTAACTAAAAGCTCGACCTCCCACTGTTATTTTATTAATCCTTGGGATCATAAGCAGACCGGCATCTTGAGATCTTAATGTGAGCTCAATATCAGTAATAGTAATATCGCGCATAGCACTGTGCCCCGCACACGCGCACTTCACCAGAAGACACCCACATACGGACACCTGGACGCACATTGGGATTTTATATTTATAGATAGTTTCAGGTTATGTAACACACCGCAATTAAAAAAGAACTCATTCCAACAAGGGAGCTGGCGCCCTCTGCTGGATACAACAGGTTGACCCAGGCTGCTGAGAAACAATGTTTACCAGTAACATCTTGGATGACTTGTGCAGTAACGGAATGTAGCTGCTTAGGTTAACAAAAGCAGCCTGTCTCACTAGATGCCCTTATTGCAATAGAAGTGCAGTACAGCGCTCTGATTTTTTTAGAAGAACTGGACACTGCTGCAAATTGACATTTTATACTGGCAAAAAAATGTTTCTTTTTATGTATGTACACCCACACCATAAAAAAGTGGACATAATGCCTTACTGATCAGATTTGCTTCCAGCACAGCTTAAATGATACAGTTAAGATTGCTGGAGATATTCCTGACCTTTTGGCCAATTCCCTGAGAACTGAAAACAGGGACTTGATATAACTGACAAATAACAAAAAATGTACGTATCATTGGCCTTCTTAAAATAGAACTAAAATACAGTCTGCACATCACATTCATCAGTTTTGAAGTGTAATATATTTGTCAATACACATTATAATACCTGCATAATATATGCAATAATATTATGCATGCAAGTCGTCATTCAGTAGGTTTGACTGCAGTTCAAGGCTGTTGTCATTTCCCAGTTTCTCCAAAATGTTACGTACGCATGGGTCAGAGTTGCCACAAATCATATATACAAACTTTCATGTCAAGTGTTCTTTTATAAATCCTGACATTTGCATGGAAATTTGGGTATGCCCATTTCAAGCCTTTTTTTATATGTATGCAAGGTTTATAAATGAGGCCCCTGCTACACTATTTGCTGGAGACCTAATGCTGAAGCCATTCATCTACTGTAAATGTCTGAAACTTAAAGTGTGAGGGTAAGTTGTTTAGTTTTTGTAACATTAGGTGAGGAACTTCTGATTACATTGATGTCATATAGGCAGCTGAAATGTGGTAAGCACATTTGTTCCAGTATATTCCAATATGCTGAATTTGTATTGTTAATATTAATAACTGTTTTACTACCCAATAAGAAAGAGCTGTTATATAAAAAGAATCGGAAGACGTTGAAGATGGCATTGTAAACCATGTGCAATTTGTGCTAAGAAACAGTGAAGTGAAGTGGTTCATTTAACATTTGTCTAGCTCAGTAGTTGCCTTGTTTGGGAGTGAACAGCTAGCTAGGTAAACTCCAAAGAATGAGAAAGCAAGGTGTAGGCCCAACACAGAGTGTGTGAGAATGTCAAATTACCACTTTTGAGGATAAGTGGCTTGCAGGCATTTTTACCATTAACCAAAGATACAGCTGAGACACTGCAGAAAGTGGTTTAAAACCACAATTGCAACAATTCTTCACTTGAAGCAGAACTTTGCAAAGAGACGTACTGACCCTGATGAAAGGATGGCAGTGAGATTGTCAGGCTTAAATGTCCCACTTTTACCACTGGTAAAACTTTACAAAATTCCAGACAAGGATGCTGCGAATATATGACTTACACATGCATTGTTAAAACAACAAAACTTTCCTGACACTAACAGGTTTTAAAAAGTTTGATAAAGAGAGACAGATGTTGAAAAAGATAGGACTTTGTGATTGAATTGTGTTCTGGTTAATGTAAAATATAAATGCAAATGGGATTTATACTGTATACAAATCTGTTATTGTGTATGGTTGCCTTTTGACTTAAGGATAAATACATTTTTATTAAGAATATTGGGTGAACACTGTTACATTGTTTTGTAGTGGTAGTGCAGCTGCTGGGTCGGAATAAGACTTTTAGAGGCCCTAAACACTTAAAAGATTTTGGTGCCCCCATATACAGTATATCTAATTCAAAGTATAAGCAATAAACTGTAAAATAAAAATGTATTTTTTCAAACTCAAACAAAACTTACATTAAGATGGAAAATAATGTTTATTTTGCAGTTTTGCACCATATGGTCCATGATAAATCTGGCAATGGAAAATTTTGGGGTTGCCTCCCTTCTCTTGATGGCGTAAGCATGTGCTTATTTTGCTTAATGTTTAATCCAGCTCTGTGCGGCTCCCTTAAATTACATAAATCAAAGGAGGGAAGCATTTGTCTCATGGAAGGAACAGGCATGGTTGATGGGCTTCAGGTTGTGGGCCAAAGATGGGCACAGGCTACATACTTGCATATCAGTGAAGCCTCTGGCATGAATAAACTGTGCTCATTCAAGAGTCATATATTGCAGAGATGTCCAGTAATTTCAAATACCACGGGCAGGGGATGTGGACCTGAATGAGTGGAGGTGTTATGCTGGAAAAACTGTTTCTACTTTCTGAATATATTGTAGTGCGATTACTACTAACTGACTGTTTTCAGCTGCATTCGTTGTCATCAACTTAACTTAATTTAATTATTCCACACTGACTTTGACTTCAATGAACACACATGTACAGGGAGATTCAGTCGAAAGAGGCCCCAGATATTCTGTAATAACTATCGCTAGGACGAAGCAATCTGAACGAAACAGCGTGCAATGTGCTCCTCAGTATATGGTGCTTCAAACAGGCCGGGATGCCCCTGCGTCGGAGCGATGAGGTAGACGCCGGATAGCCGTTGTGACGTTTAACCTCCATTTGCAACTTATGGGTGCATACCGCCTATACCCCTTCTCTCAGTCACTCTACTTCTCATCAGGATGGTGATGTACAGTATTGAGCAGCGCGTCTTCATGGTACAAACCTATTGGGTCACCAATTCGTTTAAGTGATGTCAGAATCAACTGGATGATCGTGAGGAAGGTTACTTCCAGCAAGATGGAGCAACGTGTCTCACATCAGCAAGGAGCATGGCAGAATTTGAGTCCTTCTTCGGCAACAGGATAATTTCAAAGTGGCTTTGGCCACCACGGTTGCTGGATCTGACACCACCAGACTTTTTCCTTTGGGACATGCTCAAAGGAAAAGTCTTTCAGAACAAGCCTCTCACTGTGGAAGATTTGAAGGAAAACATCAAACGTGAAACTGCTGCTATTCCTCATGAGACACTTGCTGATATGTTGAGGAACATGGAGCGCTGCATCGAAATGTGTCTGGCAGAAAACGGAAACCACTTCCAGCATCACACATAATGCAATTGATTACACATACATCAAGGTATATGGTGTATTTTTTGGTTCAGATTGCTTCATCTTAATGGGAGTTACAACAGAATATTCAGGGTCTCGTTCGAGTGAATCTCCCTGTATAATGTGACCACTTGTATGCGCTACATGAAAACATATTCCCAGAATGGCTGTGAGTCTCGAATCTTGACAAATGAAACAGAAACAATGGGGGTGAAAAAAAGCACATATTTCATGCTCGTAGTTCAAGCCCATGCTCGTGTTTGTTTTTTCAGCCATGGTGAACTCTGTGTTTTCCACTGCACACTTTGCTGTTTTGTTTTTGGGCTGTACTGGAAACCTGTAATAACCCTGTTAAACATATGTTCATTTTCAAAAAGATCAGTTGCAGCTTCAAACTCACACTGTTTCTGTTCATTGTGGAACTAGCCCCGGACACAGACAGGCAGACATGTTTAAATCACCACCACACATTTATTTACACTAATATTTACAAAGTTAAGTGCACCACAACCCTAAAGTCTCCCAAAGTCCAGGCCAAACCACACTGCCTTTTCACTCTTCAGGCCGCCTCCTTGTCTCCTCCAGAGACCTTGTCCTGCTTCTCTCCTGACTCCAGCCTGCCTATGAAGGGAGGCGGCCCCCTTTATGAGCACCCGGATGTGCTCCAGGTGTATTCCGGCAATCTCCCACCAACACATCCCAGTGTTGCGGAAGTGCCGGCTGTGTACCCGGAAGCATTCTGGGTGTCCCCACTCGTCTTCCCCCCAGCACTTCCTGGTGTGGCAGAAGTGCTGGGGTCCAGGGTTCTCCAGGCATGTGGGCGCCCCCTGGTGGTGACCACGGGCCCCTACAGAGTTGAGCTTCCCAGCTCTGTACCTGTGGCCCCCAAAAGAACCAGGGCGGTTGCCCCCTCGTGGTCTGGAGGAGGCGTGAGCCGTGCTACCCACAGCCGTGTGCCACAGTGCCCCATCGCCAGCAAAGACCCATCCGGCGAAGCAGCCCGTCCTGCGAGGGCAGGTCCCCAACGAAGTGGGTCCTACTGTGTATCCAGGGTCCGGTCCTGCAAAATAGAGAGAAACAGGGGCAAAACCCCTGCATGGACACCACCTCCTGGCGTCCCTCCATGCCACACACTGGCAGCGCTCCCCCCTCCGACCGGGACTTGCCTCTTATGCACCCCTTCTGTGGGTTCCATGCCCCTCTAGATGAGTCAACCGTCAGGACCGCTTGCTCTCCTGCAATCTCTGCTGACTTTGAGGTTTCCCTCTGCTTCCGCAGAGGGCAGCCCTTCGCAGGACGTGAGCACCCAGCATCACGTCCTCCCTTGTTGGAGGAACCAGCATTCTCCCCTCGATTCCTCCCTTCTTTCTGGGACGCTGTAATGGGTTGTGTCTGCCTATGGGAAAGGTCCGGTTTGCGTCCCTACAGAGCGACGTGAGACTGGTGCAGGCTCGGGGCGTAGGACCCAGGGCACTCATCAGCCCGCGTCCTGCCAACCCTCTCGCTGGCTTTCCCCTCACCTCGCGCACAACTCTCAGCGCCGCATCTACTGTTGGAGACCCACCTACTCGGTTCCGTTCACGAATGTCCCGGGCCCCTTTGGTGGGATCTCCCTTATGCTCTATGGGGTCGGCTCTACTCACCTTCCCTGCCGTACATCTCCAGCCAAAGGATCCAGCATTGCGTCGTTCTGCCGCAGCACGCAGCGTCTGCAAAGACGCGACCGCCTTCCCCTCCAGCTCCTGCAGCTCCGCACAGAGAGTACTTAGCACCTGTAACAGCGGCCCTGCAGACTGGAGACACTCCTCCAGTGTGCGCAGGGCCCCAGGCAAGGACAGAAAGTCAGCCGACGGTGAGCTTACCTGTCCGTCAGCAACACACGTCGACTGCTTCCTGTGGGCCTTTCCCTCCAGCAAAATCGGGTCTTTCCTCGGCACGAGACGGACATTCCTTGGTCCCGCCTCCATCCAATCATCGGCGGGCACACAAGACACACCATCCAATCAGTGCCTGTCACGGGGAGGGACTTCCAGTCCGCAGCCATTTTGGCTCTTCTCCTCCTGGTGCGGTGACGAGCCGGCTTGCTGTGCTGTAGCGTCTCCCTCTTTGCAGCCCCTGCTGCTGCTGCTGCGTCTGGAAAGCCCCGCAGATCAGCGCATGTCTGCCACTGACGCAGACCCAGGCAGCCCCTGCCTGCAAAATTCAAAACAAGCTCAGCCCCCCAGGGCTGGCTGCCGGCGAGCAGGGAACTTACCTGTCGGGCCCCGTCTATCCGAAGCAGCCACCTCGGCATGGCCTCCTTCGACACCACGCCATCCCAGGCGCCTTCAGTGGCTGCATACTCCTTGGAGCCCGCTGCACTCCGGTAAGGCCCGTCGATCTTCCGCCGCACCAGGAGAGAACCTTGGGACCGCAGTCCATTAGCAGTCTGTGGGGCACGTCTCTCTAGTGGGGCTGTGGGCATGCCGCCCCTGCGGCACGTGGGTGGGCTTCCCTGCTGTGCCGGGCCATCCACAACATTATTTTTTGTAACAGGTCCCCACCTTGTACCAGGCGGAGCATCCTGCCAACTACGCCAGTGTGGAACTAGCCCTGGACACAGACAGGCAGACATGTTTAAATCACCACCACATGTTTAATTACACTAATATTTACAAAGTTAAGTGCACCACAACCCCAAAGTCCCCCAAAGTCCAGGCCAAACCACACTGCCTTTTCACTCTTCAGGCCGCCTCCTTGTCTCCTCCAGAGATCTTGTCCTGCTTCTCTCCCGACTCCAGCCTCCCTGTGAAGGGAGGCGGCCCCTTTTATGAGCACCCGGATGTGCTCCAGGTGTGTTCCGGCAATCTCCCACCAACACACCCCAGTGTTGCGGAAGTCCCGGCTGCGCTCCCGGAAGCACTCCGAGTGTCCCCACCCGTCTTCCCCCCAGCACTTCCTGGTGTGGCGGAAGTACTGGGGTCCAGGGTTCTCCAGGCATGGGGGCGCCCCCTGGCGGTGACCACAGGCCCCTACAGGGTTGAGCTTCCCAGCTCTGTACCCGTGGCCCACAAAAGAACCAGGGCATTCGCCCCCTCGTGGTCTGGAGGAGGCGTGAGCCCTCCTCTGGTCTTCCTGGGCGTCCCGGCTGGGTGCCACCCCCAACCGCGTGCCACATCATCTATAAAAATTTGAGGCAAATGGGCGTCAATGCACGGCTATTCCCGGAAATTGAATTATCCTGCTTTGTACACTACCAGTCAAAAGTTTGAACAAAAAGAAATTGTCATGCTTTTGATATAAATTGATATACTACCATTATAAAAAAAAATAAGTTCAGGCATGATGCAATATGAAATGTGAATAGTGCACACCAAGCAGTAGTAAGCTAGCACATAAAATGTACAGTATGTAGTGTCTGACTGATATGGAGGTACCAGGCATACATAAAACTCTGGTATAAAGGAATACGGCAGGTTTTTGTTTTTATTTACTTTTTCCTCACAAGCAGTGAATTTGAGTTTGGCTCAATAGCTCACAACTGGTGTATGTAGTATTCTGACTTATATGCAGGCGCTGGACATTACTTATCTACTCAGTAAAGCTGTCATGTAAAGGAATAGATTATTATGCTAATCTTTTATTAAACAAAATATTTTGAATAGTCTTTACCAAGCATGTACTGATCTTGAATTAGAGGTCCACAGACAAGAGGCAAACAATGGAAGGTGCAGAAGTTGAAGGTCAGAATGCCTTGAAAAATAGATTCTTTTTTAAAGCAGGAGGAGCTCCTCTCAAGGAAGAACCTTAGCCCTTCACTGTGCAGTTATTGTGGGTTATGAAATGAAGCACCAGCCTTGAATAATTATTTGCTTTAAATTTGAATAGCCAAGACAGGAGCTCATGTTAAGCATAAGAGAAACATACTGTAATAAATAAATAAATTAATTACATTGAACTGAATAATCCACACAGTTCACAAATTAGTCTCACAAAGTACATAGTAGAACTGAACCATTCAATACCTTAGTGTGGTGAGGTGAGAAATACCAAGTCTTGCCTGCTCTCATAGATCCCTTGTGTTTATTTTGTTTATTCTGTCAAATTGTACACTCCGTCACATGTTTATTATGTACTCACTGAACCTTCATCTAAATAAGAGTTCTCTTAAAATTTTTAATGTTTGATCTTTCTGTTAACTAAAGGCCATTATTAGTATATCCAATCACCAGATATTGTAAAAAAGCAATTCCATTTCTTTATTTTTCAATTTCTTTTCCTTCACCAAACAGGGCTAAGTGTTTATTTACAGTGTGTGTGCTAGCATATGAAGAACTGGTCTTTTCTAAATTACGATTATGCATCATTTGTTCATCAATCTTTATTTTACGTATAAGGTTACATTGCAAATCTTAAATTGAATAGTCCCAGTCCAGCTTGTTTGCAACTTTTTAATTACAGCTCGAGATGTAAGACGGGTTTGTACATTCATAAAAACAGCTAAAAAAGTAATCCTAATGCAATTCATGCTAGGCGTGAAAATGTTGGGCAAGTTATCAGAATCAGAGTTGTAATCAATGGTGCAGTAATAAATTGTAAGGCTAATGTAAAAAGATAATGGAAACTTTACACCTCACAGCACTCAATGCACTGTACATAATCTGTAAGGAAGACAAAAGCAGACTAACTAAAGGAAACACACTTACAATGACCTTTTCTAAATTTGTAATTTAGCATGAGTACCACAATGGAAGGACTGAAGTACACTCTGAATAAAAGTCCAATTTTTTGTCTATTTAACCAGAAAAAATGGCAACACCATTGTTGTTTTAAGAAATTCTTGTTTATCATGGTGCCAGACTTTGGCAATCTGTTGAATGTTGACTGGACACTGTGGAAATTGGCCCAGACACAGACAAATGGAAAGCGATGGTTCACCCAACACTCATTTATTATACATTATTTACAATTAGTGCTCACACACAACCCACTTCACCCCAAAGTCCAGGCCTCTACCAAAATGCCTCTTCCTCTCTTCAGGCCGCCTCCACTCCTCTCCTTCCAAGCTCCGTCTCTCTTCCTCCCGACTCAAGCCATCGAATGGAGGGAGGTGGCCCCTTTTAAACCTACTCGGACATGCTCCAGGTGCCTCCTGATTAGCTTCTGCCAGCACTCCCAAGTGTGGTGGAAGTACCGGCTGCGCACCTGGAAGCACTCCGGGTGTCCCTGGTCTTCTTTCCCCAAGCACTTCCGGGTGTGGCGGAAGTGCTGAGGGTCAGGGCTCCTCAGGCATTGGGGCACCCCCTGGTGGTGACCACGGGCCCCTATAGGGTTGAGCTTCTAAGCTCTGTTCCCGTTGTCCCCAAAGCCACCAGGGTGGTCACCCCCTCGTGGTCTGGAGGAGGCGTAATCTCTCCTCCGGTCCTTCTGGGCATCCCGGCTGGGTGCCACCCCCAGCCGTTTGCCACAACACAGAAGTAAGAAATTCATTAAACTCTCTACATGTGACACTACTACTGCTGTGTGTGGAGGTCTGAGCCTAAACATTACATTTATAAATTCTAAGCATGAAGTGATCTTTTATATTTTATTGACAACAACCATACTGATTGCCTGAATATACAGTGGATTCAAAAAGTATTCAGATCCCTTTACTTTGTGCACACATTATTTTGTTGTAAATTTAATTTAAATGAATAAATTTTCTACCCATTCGATCTACTTTTAATAACCTGAATAACAAAGTGAAAATGAGTTTTCAGAATGGTTGGCAAATGCATTAAAATCAAAAACTGAAATTTCTCATTCATATGAGTATGCAGACCCTTAATTCAGGACTTTCTAAAAGCTCCTTTGGAAGCAATTACAGCTTTGAATTTTCTTGGGTAAGTCCCTATAAGCTTTGCAAACCTGGATTTGAGCAGTTTATTCTATTCTTCCTGACAGATCCTGTGAGCTCTGTTAGTGCTTTGCGTAAAGGACTGCTTTCAAGTGTCAGACCCCCTGTTGCATAATTATTGCTAGTATTTTTACTTCATATGCAAAAAATCTTACATTAAACCTTACATTTATTTACATTAAACTTCATCTGTCACCCATCTGCCCAACTTCCAATTCTGTCCAGATTCACATGAATGATTTTGCTGATAATAGGGTATTCATCATGCCATTTAGTCCAGTGTCATTTACAAACCTTAATGTTACATTTTTTAGTGAAAATACTATCTATATCAATTAAAAATTGAAATGTCTTCAAAACTGATTCCTGAAAGTCCCCATTTTAACATCCCCTAAATTGGAAAAACGTCCTTGTAACAGGTTTTAAGTCCAATTTGAGCCATCTGCACACCGACCCTTGGATTCTTGCTTCTTTTAGTGCAATCAGTAGCTTCTTATAAGGTAACATGCGGTTATTGCCATAGAATAAAATCCCAAGCCAACAATATTCAAAGCCAGGAAATCATGCAGAGCCCAAAAATCTTCTGCTTTCAGTTCAGACGGTAATTAAAGATAAACAGCCGTGCTCTGTCTGCGGAGATACCGCTGTTCCTGAGCAGAAAGACATTTTTATACATAGCTTAATGTAGATAAGGAACTTTGATACACCTGCTATGCTAATGGGAAACACCTTATGGCCTTTTGGCGCTTTTGTTCAGTCGCCCTTCGGTCATGCCCACTTTATTAGGTTATGCACCTTCATGTTCATTGTTCATTATGCTGATAGCCGACACCTGTGTGGCATTTTGCCATCTTTGTCCGGTATGCTTTTCAGCTATGCCTCCTTATTGCTAATCCTCTGCCCAGTCATTAGCATTGGCTTTCAGGATGCCATTTTACATTGGGGGAGTCGTTATAGGCATACTCATATTCCAGTGTTTTGACTATCTAAGGCTCAGTTGAATTCAGTGCTTAAACCATATTGGTGATATTACAATATACTTTAATAACATCTTATAAGGTACAGAATCACATAGTAAAATACGTGCTTAATCATATTATACATTCTAATTTCTGTGCATACTGTATTCTAATTATCAAGTATGTGATTTTATATAAAACTAGCTGTCCCCCATGGCTCCATCCACATAGTAGTGAAACAGGACAAACTTTAAAAATAAAAAAAAAAAATGTTAAAAAATATCATTTGTATTGAGAAGAATTTATATTGATAGCTTTCGTATCCGAGGGCCTCTTGATAGACAATATTTTTGGTTTTGCTGTCAGGGCGAGGACATATAGGTTTCTTGGGGAACTAACCTGGGAGAAAGTGACGTAAAGCTGACCATGCAAAAAGCATGGTGAGCTAATATCAAACCCTGCCAACCTGATTTTCTGTCACTGGGTCTTGTTCATTGACATTGCAAAGCAAAGCTTCACCGGGAACTGTAATCTCGTGAATTGAAAGACCATGTCCGTCGTGATTAGAGGAATGCGTGGGATTAAAAACCTTTCGCCTCTGCCACATCAGACCAACTCGAACGGAGGCTGGCGCATGACTGAGGCGGGCCATGCCGCTCTCCCCTCAACCCCCAGCATCTCTCTCGAATTCGCAGGACCGCAAGCAAACTACGATACTTGGCATGATGAGAGAAGTCGCAAAATCAATCGGAATGTTCAAGCAAATTATAGAAAAAAACCTGATCTAAATCTGTTAAGTAGTTCTCTCACGTTGGATTTTATATATATACTAGCCAACCCGCGGCGTAGCATACGCCGCATAATTATGTATTGATGGGTGAACACTTCCTGAATGACACAGTTGTCAGTACTTGTAGATTAAGGTGTAGCGGGTCTTTGTTGTTGACGCTTAATATAGCTTGCGTACTGTGAGGTTCCGGAGTCACAGTTGAGAAACACTTTTTTAATGTCTTTTAAGCACGGGGAAAAAATGAACATGTGAAACATCCGTCATGTAATAAGCCACCAAGAAAAGTAACATTGCAACAATGCTATCTATGACCCGATCACTGTAAACAGAAGTGAAAACAAAATCGAGCCCGGTGCATTCTTTAACTGCCTTGTGGCGCTGTAGTAGTGCTGCTGCTTTGCAGTAAGGAGACTCTGGAAGATTGTGGGTTTGCTTCCCGGTTCCTCCCTGTGTGGATAGCGCTTTGAATACTGAGAACACCGCTATATCAATGTAATGAAGTATTATTATTCTTATGTGTCCAACGCTTTCTCTCTCGCGCACGCGCCTGTATGTGTGTGTGTGTCGCTCGCTCTCTCTCTCTCTCGCTCGCTGCACGTGTTCCTGCAGGTATACGCCGCATAATTATTTATTGATGGCTGAACACTTCCGGAAAGACAGTTGTCTAAAAGGAGGTAAAAAAATGAACATTTGCAAAATCTGTAACGCTGCTTTCAGTTAGTACAATGCACACTTGTTTAATTTGTCGGCCACTTTTTGCCAGCTTTCTTTTCTGGTTTGGGCTGCTTTTGCAGTGTTACCGGTTGTGCATATTAAATCTTGAAATCCTTCGAGTAACTAATTAACTAACTAACACCCACCCACCCACACACACAGCTTGTGTAGAATTTCAGCTGCTGAGAGAGTGTCTCGACTGTTGCAGGGCCTGCATCAGTGAAGCAGGTGAGACGCTAATGAAACAGAGGCACAGGGCTTATTTGTTTTTAAAGACTGCTTCCTTTATTGTGTTTTAAACTCAGTTTTAAAGGATTGTTTTAAGGATCCCATGGGATACCCCTCGCAAATTGTTTTACACACTGCATATAGCGATTCACATCCGCGAGAAACATGCCTCTATGAACAGTCAACGTGGCTCAGAGGTGCATGTGGAGTCTAGCAGAGACGAACGTGAATGACCATTGGTGGGCGTGGCTCCTTACTGCGTGCTTTCATGGGTGTCTTACTTACTCTGCGTGCTTTCATGGGTGTCTTGCCCGCTCTGGCGGCGGCTTAGAGAATTATATATATAGATTAAACCATAGAATGCACAGCGTAATAGTAAAATAAATGTAAAAACATTGAATAACACTGAGAAAACCTTGAACAACAGAGAAAACTAACACTGCAATAGTTTGCGGTATAGCGCTACCAACCGCTGGCTAAAAACACCTTTTTTTTAATGAGTTTTAAGCACTGGGAAAAAAATTAACATTTGAAAAAATCCGTAATTTAATAAACCACCAAGAAAAGTAACATTGCAACAATGCACACTATGAACCGAGCGCTGTAAACAAAAGTGAAAACAAAATCAAGCCCAGTGCATTCTTTAACTGCCTTTCTACCTTATGAGTCCAGCCCCCTCTCTCTCGCGCGGCCTGTGTGTGTGCGTCTGTCTCTTTCTGGCACTGCCTGTGTGTGTGCCTCTGTCTCTCTTGGGCACTGCCTGTGTGTGTGCGCACGTCTCTCTCTCGCGCTGCCTGTGTGTGTGCCTCTGTCTCTCTCTGGCGCTGCCTGTGTGTGTGCGTCTGTCTCTCTCTGGCACTGCCTGTGTGTGTGCGCAGCTCTCTCTCTCGTGCTGCCTGTGTGTGTGCCTCTGTCTCTCTCTGGCGCTGCCTGTGTGTGTGCGCGGCTCTCTTTCTTGCGCTGGACGCGGTCAGGTGTCGTAACCAAAAAGAATAATGAAAAGTCAACGTGGCTCAGAGGTGCATGTGGACTCCTAGCACAGACGAAAGCGACTTACGGGGTGGTTGGTGAGTTGTTGCATCCAGGCACATGAGCAGGCAGTGGGAATGCCTAGAGAGCGAGGGTGGACGCGGGCCGGGGAATAAGGAGTGTTGGTGGGCAGGGAAACATTTTCCATGTTCCAGCAGGACCATCTAAGAAGACGCATGCTTGTCGCGGATGCGGTGGAAGCGGGCTGGGGAATAAAGAGTGTTGGTGGGCAGGGAAACGTTTTCCGTGTTCCTGCAGGACCATCTAAGAAGATGCATGTTTGTCGCGGATGCGAATTGCTGTATGTAGCGTGTAAAATAGTTTGCGATGTTGCACGCGGTCGTGCGTCGTAACCGAAAAGTCAACGTGGCTCAGAGGTGCATGTGCACTGTAGCACAGACAAACAGAAATGACGGCGTGTTTTCCGAGGCGTCGCGTCCGAGTTGGTGGGCGTGGCTGTGTGAGTTTTCGTCGTATCCAATGGTCTTAGAGATGGTGGGCATGGCTCCTTCCTGCGTGCTTTCATAGGTGTCTTGCCCGCTCTGGCGGCGGCTTAGAGAATCTATATATGGCTCCTTCCTGCGTGCTTTCATGGGTGTCTTGCCCGCTCTGGCGGCGGCTTAGAGAATTATCTATATAGATATATAGATACTATTCATGTAGATATATTTCCATATTATCAATAGCGTTTTAAAAATTAAGATAATTAGTATTGTATGCACCCAGGAGATCAAATGTTTTAGTTGCTTCCTCATAAAAGCTCTAACACATTTATGAAACACAATTGACCCCTTCTCCTCCTATATAGGCTATCCCCTAATATACCTCTACTTGACACATGATGCACAGTTTCAGTTTTAAACTTCTAAACTCCCTTATGTCTTTCATCGTTTTAATTCCTTTGGCTGGCTATAAAATCAATTGATCTAAATCTGCTCTTCTCCATCTAAATCATCTTTTCCAACAGGCTTGTCATTCATCCCACTAGCAGCCTCTTTTACAGTACAGTATACAGTATGTCTATGCAAGACATTGTTTTGTCCAGTTACCATCAAGTTCTTAGTTTAAAGATTCCCTCAAATCCTGGTCCGCTCATGCTCTGTCCTTACTTTCTCATTTTGGAATCATTAAAATGAATGCTGTTCCCTGCTTTAATTTTGTTAGTCCTAAGCTCCCTCTTTTCCCCATCCTCTCAAATTTTGAATAGAAGCTCTTTCTCACTTTTCAAAAAGACTTTCCATTAAACATTGTACATTAGCTTACGACAGGACTGAAGTAGAGGCATCTTTGCCTGATGCAGAACTGTGTCACTGAACATTTACTCCTTATCTGAGTAAATGCCCAGTGGAATTGACTCAAATGAGAAAAACCCAACTAAGCCATATCTAACCCAATGACTTCCCAACCAGCGTACTCTAGCCTTCCATTGCTTACCATCTAATCTTGGTTTTTCCTCCCTAGAAGTTAAGGCCCACATCTATAATTTCAGCTCTGTCATTTCCTGTGCATTTCAGATGATAGAGACACTTAGGTTCTTGTTAATCCTTACAATCCCACGACTCTGATTTTTCACAATGAGGTCTTTAGAATTGGTGGACACTCTATTTCTTGGTGACATCTGGGCTCTTAACATTAAAAATCAAATCAAAACAGGTTATGTATCTTTTATTTCCAGCTGACATCCGTCCTTAAAACGTATACAGTTTAATTGTCTTCCCTTCTTCCTTTCCACTTTCCACCTTTCCTTTCCAATATGTAATTGTCTTTATCTTCTGGTAATATAACATTTGCTGCACTAATTTATATTTTACATTTACTCATTTGCTTTGGAATAATATCTGTGCTGCCCGAAGGACCCAGCATCCACAGTTTGAATTCTGTGCCCAGTTTTGTTAAATTCTCTCCATGCCTTTGTGTGTCTTCCCCTGGGTAGTCCTGTTTCCCTTCCACAAACCCAATAACATGCTGGATTAATTGGTGATTCCAAATTGGCCTTGTGTGAAGGCTGAGACGGATTATGGGGATTCGGCTCTGGTAGAGGGGTTAGTTTAATCCATTTAAAATATTTTAGCAAAACCAACCTTTCTGCATTATTTGGTGTTTGGTTATTAGAATTAAAATATTATCAGAAAAAGAGCATCTTATCTTTTAATTATCCCATTAAACATACTAAGCTAACTAGCCTATAGCTATTAGGATGAGCCCAATTACCTTTGTCATTTAATTGGGAAAGGTTTAATAGCTTCCTTTCTTTAGGAATTTCCTTAGAATGCATGACATACGGTATGAAAAATATGAGTGAATAGCTAAAAATGTGATCATTACATTCCTTTGAGCACAATGGAGTATCTGGTCCTACTGGCTTATTTGATTTCATTCATCCTTACTATAGTAGCACTTTTCTCACTGTAATCTCTAAAGCATTTACTATTTCATCAGTATTACCAGTAGCTACTGGGAAGATTTCCAACATCTTCACAGGAGAAGACGTCAGAAAAATATGACATGAAAGCTCCTGCTATGTATTTCTCTATGTATTTTATTTCATCTTACCATTTTTAATACACTTTACTTCTTCATCGACTGCTCAATGCTGATGGATCCTAAAAAGAAGCTTTGGGTTGACTTTTGCTTTTACATCAGTATTCCTCTCCAAATGCCTTTTGGCATTTCTAATTTTACTTTTCAGCGTTGCTCACATTGTGCTCTTAAGCCCTCTAGTTAGCATTAGAGTTGTTAGATTTTTACACATTATAAAGCCATTTTCTTCTTCTGTAATCTTTTTTCAGTTCCTTCCTCATGAACATTGTATGAAGTATATGACCCCACCTCTGCTCAAGGATCTCAATATGTCACATTTCTTCCCAGTTTCTTTCTTTAAAGCTGATTCATTGAGTCAAAATTAGATCACTAAAATGAAACTTCACAATTTCAGTTTTTGCACGTGCCCCCATGCCACAGCTCTATGAAACGTATTATTTCATGACTACTAAACCCTAAAGCAGTGGCTTTCAGGGTCAGGCCTGGGCCTCCCACTGTGGCTGAAGATTTTTGTCCCAGCCAGTTTATCAATCAGCAGGTCACTTTACCTCTTATTGATCTCCCTGTTTAATTAGGTGTTTCTTATTTTCTTACTCTACATTTACAAAAGAGCATTTGTTTGAGATTTACACTCTGAAAACATTTAAAAACATGCATATCTTTTGCCATAGATTTAAGATATTAGCTCTCATTTGTCATTTTGCTATTAGTTAACCCTTTGCTGTGGAGTTTGCCTCCATAATTGTTCCTAATAATGGAAATTAACGACAAAAAAAAGCAATGGTACAAACTGACGAAAGGTGTGACACCAGAAATTTCACCCGAAATTTTTAAATTGGGCTTGCAGATTTTTTTATTGAAACTTAACAGGCATTTATATGTGTTTCAATTTCATTCATTGGTGTTTTTCTATCTTCATTTTTAAGATTTTTATTATTATCATCATTATGATTTTTATTTTCCATTACCAGATGTTCTACTTAATTAGGCCATTATTTACTAACAGGCTCTCCAGTGGGCCTTAAATTGAAGAAGCTGCAGCATTTCAGCATTCAGTTTCATTGGCCCTGGTGTCCTCTCACTGATAATTGTTATTTATAGGATACAATATAGTGTGATTTGGAGTTTGAAACGTGGGAAAAAGGGGTTTGAGACCTCCAAAATGACTATAATGCAGGTTAGATGTCTTTTCTGACAAGCCCAGAAGAGGCTTACTTCAGATCCGTGTGACCCTGACAAGCACCTGCTGGCTCCAAAATAGGAATCTGACTTTGAAAATTCGAAAAGTCAGTAAGTCTCAAAATATACAAAACTGTCTTCCTAGGGAGAAAAACTACCAAAGATAAGTTAAACAAAGAATCATTTTAAATCAACGATTTATTAACAACAAAAAGAAAAATATAAAGCAAAGCTCCAAAGAGCAAACAGCAGCACAAAGCAGTTGACTAAAAGGCAATCCAAAGCAAATAAAGTCCCAATACACAGTTCAATAATCAGAATCCCTAACAATAGAGGAGAAATTCTCAGACAATCAATAAATTAAAACAGAAAAAGCAATACTCACAAACAACAAAAGGCTCAACTGCTGAATCTTGCTTTTGGGTGGAATATAAGGCCAGAAAGAAGGGGCCCAGAAGCTGTGACATCATGGTGGCCCTGCCTCTTAGGGAACCACCCACAAAGAACAAACAAACATAGGCACGTCTATAAAGATATTACACAGTAATACACAAAAATTAAAATATGTAAAAATAAAATGCAAAGGTACTCCAAAACAATAAAAATCACAATAGAATCCATTTACTTGCATTGATATATGACAACAGTTTAAGAAAAACAAGATTAAGAATAGACATACCTAAAGTGTTTAAAATTATGACAGGAATTAATACAGTTGATCGAGAATGTTATTTTAAAATGAGTTCATCAAGAACACAGGGACAAAGTTGGAAACTTGTTAAGGGTAAATTTCACACAAACATTGGGGAGTTTTTCTTCACACAGAGAACCACAGACACACAGAATAAATTAACAAGTGGTGTGGTAGGATTTTAGAGACTTTATAAACTAGACTTAATGTTATTTTAGAAGAATTAAGTGGATAGGACTGGTGAGCTTTGTTGGGCTGAATGGCTATTCTCGTCTAGATTGTTCCAATGCTCAAGTGTTGTAATAACACAATTATAGGAAGAATACTACAGAAAAAGGAAAATCAATGTTAAAACTGCCAATGTTATTTAAGAACTTAAAACAATGGCAAAACATGAGTACTGTATATTATAAGTTCCAATGAATTTAAATCTCACACTTCCACCAACTCTTTTATAAATGCAGAATAAGAGAAAATAATTAAATAATGACATCAATTATATGAAAAATTACTCACCAATTATGAAACTGTTTGGAACAAAAACTTGAAACTACAGGATCCCCCAGGACTGTGTAGCGCAAAAGCCTCAACTAAATCACCCAGCACCTTCAGTTTTGCTTAGTTAATTTGCATCCAAAAAAATGTCATTCTTTATCACTGGTTATATAACTGTATTAACCAATAACCCCTAATTTACACAAAAGTGACACATCAACACAAAGCAGGAAAAGCTCATCTGTTTAATTCAAACTGACTCTGGCTCTATTCTGTATTTAAACTACAAATAGTGAATAAAATAGCAGCTTTCTACATTTTTTAACAATATAGCAGTTTATCAATGTTTGTGTTTCAGTTACAGCGTGAAGTGCATTACTGGTGATTTTTGTTTTGAGTCTAACTTCAATAGTTAGGCACATTCCATATACAGCATGCCTGTCTTACATTAACATTATCAATTCCAGGGGGCACATGGGGAGCTCAAATGTAAGTGTAGACTGTGTTATTGGTAGGTGAACAGGACAGTCAACACTCTTCAGCAGAATGACAACAAGCTAAAGGGATACCTGGGGGGTATTTTCTGTACATCACTTAAATCATCCGAGATCAGATGCCTCATCTTGGATGAGTTAATGCCGGTGAAACTCATCCGGGATAAGTCGGTTTTTCAAATGCAGCCGTGTAGTAGATTAGTCTAGCTGGATATAATCATCCAAGATGAATGCGCGTGCCCGCGCTGATTGAAAAGCCCATATATATTGAGTCTAGAAAACATGATCATCAAGTCTTTGATAAGCTGTAAGAAAATGACGAAAGAACGGGCACGTTTTTTTTTCCCCCCTCACACAAGCGGAGCCGGACCTTTTATTTGAAGGACATGAAGAATTTCAAGATTTAATATGTACAAGGGGTAACACTGCAAAAGCAGCCTAAACTAAAAAAGATGGCTGGCAAAAAGTGGCCGACAAATTAAACACGTGTGCATTGTACTTACTGAAAGCAGCATTTCATTTCCTATGTGTCAGATTAATTATTATTTAATATGTCATAATTCCAAACGTGAGCACAAGGAGAACACGGGAACAGGTTAAAGTGAAGTACAAGAATATACTTCAAACTGGTAAAAATTGGTATATAACTATTTAAAGAATTGTTGACATAAAGAATCATATATAATGTAAAGAACATTAATTTTAAAGCTAATAAAAAGGCAGACAAGCAAAAAACAGGTGGAGGTCCATGCGGTCCAGACCTAACAATGCCCATCGCCCTGTTTCTGAGGGCATTCCAGGAGGAAGCTCCTCCTCAAAACCAGTGGCAGGATGCAGTGGTCACTTCATTTCAGGTAAAGGATGGTCATTGCATATATTTGTTCTCAATGTGTGCCATAGGTATGTTCCATATAGCCCTCTTTTTTTTGTTGGGTCAGTTGCAGGGAATGTCATATACCTAGAACTTGTGTCTGACCAACAAGATATTGACGAAGGTTAAATATTTGGTGAAGACACTGTGTCTGATTATTCATCAGGAGGAGAGGTACATTTTCCAAATAATGTTTGATCAAACTCCACTCTGATCAGTCCCATGTGCCCCGATCACATTTGGAAATCCTGGGTAATGAGAATGTTAGGCTGATTGTGAGATTCTTTATGGAACTGTGGGTGTTTTAGCCTGTGTATTACCTACCTGCTAAGGCATGAAACGCCTCTTTTATTGTCTGCACACGCAGGTGTCCAGGAAACACTATGAACACCCAAAGGAAATATTTCAGAGCCAAACAGACTTTACCAATTGTCTGGCAAACTGCACTTTTAGATAGATTTTTTGCATCGCCTACAGTATATAAAAAAGTGCCGCTTGCAAAAAACCTCAAAGCAATTCATACTGTCTGTGTGGTTGTGAGAGCCCGACTTCGCAGAGTTTGACTTCGAATATAAGGTGCTAATAAATCTTTGAGGTATAATATTCCCCCCTGACTAAAGCGGTATCTATCGAAAAGAATTTCCTCCAGGAGCAATAAAGGATCTTGCCGATCACGCAAAACCCTCTCTATATGAAATTCTCTTCTTATAATTTGCACACCGATATCAATTGGTCGCTCATTCATGAACGGCAAAGCCATGACTGAGCGAATTCCATGAACGGACACTGATTAAATGTGTGAGCTAATCCTTGTTTACATAAAACAAACCTTCTCCGAGCAGGTTTGAGGATTTGGATGTGCTGCTATGACAACACATCCAGCAAGAGTTTCAAAAAACCGTCAGATCCAGTATCACGCCAAATCGTCAACAATTACATCCGGCTAAATGGGTAATCCACGTACGAAAAATACCCCCCTGGTGTAATACGTGCAAAGATACACATAAACACTCAAAAAGTGAGTTAGTATAAAAGGACATAACTGGGTTAGGAGAAACAATTCTGGTGTTTGGTACCTCAATGTGCTTCAGGTGAAATATAATGAGATGAGGAGGGCATAAGGGTCAACTATAATTCTACACATGCTGAACAAAATAATAGTAAATGTTCTGTAAAAAATACAGACATACACACTAGCCCCTTATTTAAAATATTATACTAAAAGTAGCACTAAAGTATAAAAATAAAAAAAAAAAAACTTAAAGTGAAAACAAATGTTAAAATACATTCAGTCATAAAGGTCACAATGTCCACCGGTATACAGTGAACATGCAGTATTATAAAAGGTACAGAAAAGTTAGAGACAGGCAGGATTGATCTACTCCAAGCTCTGGGATAATGAGGAATTGGATTTGAGAAAAATGGAAAATTAACAATTTTCTATGGTATGATGTGAGAGAGAGACGCAGTTAGAAAGAGGCAAAATAAAGTAAGATCAATGTTCTTATTTTGCAAAATTGACTGTCAAATAAACATGAAACTGTTTCTATCGAATTCATTCATATATAATGTACTTTGCATTAGACTGGTATATATCAAAGAACATATATTCAAACATAATACATTTAAAATAAAATTAAAATCATTGCAAATAAATTAAACCAATGTACTGTGATAGGAAAATGCCATTAACCATTGTACCATTAATTTTAGGAACAGTAACACACCGAGAATCATTTCATAGAGTATACTACTCCTGGATGCAGCTCACACCAAACATCAGCAGATCCAATGAAGTGAGTTAGGGCTCATGATCCTCTTCTTACCTCTTTTATTCTCTTCTTTCTCTTTAGTACAAAAATCTTTGCATGCCTATCAGAGAGCCTTGGTGTCACAATCACTCCTAACCCATTAACAGCTCTGTTTGGTGTAATCCCAGATGGACTTAAAGTGGAGAAGGACAAACAAACTTTAATTGCCTTTACCTCACTACTAGCACATAGACTCCTCTTGTTCAAGTGGAAGAATCCCACCCAACCTCTTTTAAGTCAGTGGGCAACTGATGTTCTATACTATTTGAATTTGGAAAAAAATCAAATTCTCACTTAAAGAACCTGCTCAAAACTATTATAGACTCAAATCAAATGGATGTTTTTATTATATAATAGTAATAATAACAGCAGCTCACTACTCAAAATGGCAAATGCGAGGAGGGCAAAACCTTCTGATTATGAGACAGCAGTTCTTACCTCTGTACCAGCCAAGTCCACTTTCTGTTGATTGATATTTGGGCTTCGGTTTTTACACATTGACAGCAATACGTACGTTGAATCAGTTCTTTTACTTCGGTTATATTCTTGAATGAAAGCGCACTTGTTTTGTTATACTTTTGAGAAAGTGTTTATTTGATATTTAGACTTCACTCTTCACACATTATACACTTCATGTCAGCATTTTGTCCACATTACTATAACATGGAAAAAGTTTCTGTTTTAGTTTTGTGTTCAACATTTCTTGCCTCACATTTCTGTCATCCTACATTTACACAGATCATTGTAGACATGGAACACACATGAAATGTATGTAGTCCAAATAACAATATATTATTTACCCTATACATTTTCCAGTATTTACCCTATACTAATTCCCAGATAAAGAGAATTTTGCGTCCAATGGGGGGGGATGGGATAGCAGGCTGCTTGATGCTTGTGCTGATTGACACATTTGCAAAACAAAGACGGTGATGAAGAGGTGCAAGGGAATTTAAGGTGGTCCAGCATTAGGAATATTATTGTAGGCTTAAGGGATTCTACTGCTAATCAATAACATTTTAAAATAAGCATCTTTATCGAGGGAAAGGATACTCTTCCTTTTTAGCCGCTTTTAAAGATTCGCCCTGATTGTTGACACTCATCTCTTTCTCTTGGGTGGGAGTTGAATTTTGGTTTGTTAAGTTTGACAGGATTGTATGGAATGTTATTTGCTTCAAATAAAATCAATAAAAATAAAATAAATGATGCTTTTGAAGAAGCAGTGTAGGGGCAGAAGGGTATGTCAAGGCTGATCATTCTCAAAAAAAGAATAAGTCGATGAGGCACTTAAAAAAGCAGAGACTGGCAGAGGCCATTAGCCAGAGGTATTTGGTAGGTAGGTGAATAAGACTGATATTTTAGACCTGAATGAAAACCATTCAGGGATTCTAGTGGAGGAGTGAATATGAGAAAATTCTGAAACCTGCTAATGAAGAGATAGTTTTTTAGTAAAATAAATAGCAGTGGAATATAAACCAAAATAGTCATTGCTACTACATGGGAGGGCAGTTCAATAAAAATAGAAGTCACATATTTTAAATAAAAGAGAATTTTATGACAGTAAGCTTTTCAAAAAAGAAACTTTTTTCACTTTAAGATATCCTTTGTACAAAATTTACTCCATACTAAAAGCACATCACATTTTAGAATACTTGCAACTGTTACAATTTGTTTGCATGTAATAATCATTTTTACATTCGAGGGCTCATGTTTCTAAAAGATTTGTGCCTGACAGTTTTTGGGCTGTTGATGGTGGAATAAATTATCTTTACCTTAGAATAATTTCTCTTTTGTCAATAATCCAGGCAGGAGGAAGCTTAATCATGCGTCTTTATTTCTCTTCATGAAGAGGGAGCGCCCCGTCACAGCAAGCTAGTTAAGGGATGCTCCCTGATGAAGATGCAGCAAGCATTTTTATAGGCTGCAGGTGGTAACACTGTAGCGGCTGACTCACTCTCCCTAACCACCGAGACCCGTGGCCTGGCAAGCTGAGGATGTTAGATCCAACAAGCCGTACTTCTTCCAAATAAACTTCCCCAATTGGCGATCAAAGATAAGCCAAAAGACAAATAATATGTAAAATAATAAAGTGAGTATATCCATCCATTATCCAACCCGCTATTTCCTAACTACAGGGTCACGGGGGTCTGCTGAAGCCAATCTCAGCCAACACAGGGCGCAAGGCAGGAAACAAACCCTGGGCAGGGCGCCAGCCCACCGCAGAAAGTGAGTATATATTAATAAAAAAAGAAATTAAGCAAACTGCAAACAATATATATATCACACCCCAACCAGCCTCGACATAACACTCAACCCCAAAAGTGACCGGCGGAATGTAATAATAAATAGGTGCAGCAAAAAAAAAAACACAAATCCTACCTTGGCCCCACACTAAACATGAAATAAATGAGACACACAGAAAACACAAAACGCATATAAAAGTCCAGAAGATTAAACAGGAAATGAATAACATTTGTGAGCCTTGTTCAGCTGGAAAAAGTGTCCTATGGTAATTATATATGGATGAAAATGATGGCTTGCTCCTCTCCCCAAACAACAAGAAACAGTCTCATTGTGTTTATCCTCAGTACGTCGGCGTAGTCCAGAACCCCTGGGATTTCTGGTACAAAGGTGAAGTTGTCAGGCATTGAAAATGGCAAGTAGAAAACGGTGTAATGATCTTGATCGTTGCTTTCTCCTGGCTCTGCAATGAATGGGCGGTATAGTAGAATGGGATTTCTTTTTTTTTTTTTCTTTTTGACCTCCTGTTTAAATAGTGAATGTCCCAGATGCAGGTGATAGGATTGACAGGACAAATTATCATGAGGGACCACGGTTCCACGGTGTTATCATTCCCCCTTTGTTTCCCAGGGCAGCATATTTACATAGACACAAAGACCATGTAAACAGGACAACGCTACAAAAGACATGACTCAGCACAAAATACATTTGATGATGCTAAGCATGTAGCAGTGCTACAACACAACATTTCCACAAACATCAGACATTTAACTTGATTGGTACAAAATGCTCTTGCATCAGTTACTAGCCTGTTTTTCAGACATTTTGAATCCATGTTTCACTCCTTCTATGGCTATATCTATGTATGTAACCCTAAAACACTTCTTTAAACACATACATTCTTTAGTCTCATGGAATGCCTAGTTCCTCTTTGCAAAATCTTCACAACAATGTTTAGCTACCTCAAAGTGTCTGCCTTCTTGATTTCATAAGCTCTGCTTCAGCAATTTCTTACTACACTCAGCAAGTGCAAACTTCAGCCTTTAGCTAAGTTCCTTATATTGCATTTTACTTAGTCTTCCTTAATGCTACAGAAATACATTTATTTGGGTTATACTTAAAATGTTTGCACTACTTGATATCTTAAATTATTTTTCCACATGATCAAGTATTATATAGAATATCATTGAAAGCCTTGCGGAAACAAAAGCTTTTTTTATTAAGAGTGTGTAAAAGTACTAAAGAAATTATGTCAACTTTCACTGTGTTTTTTTAGAAGACTGCTAACATCAATAGAAATAATTAAAATGCTACGTCTCATATCATCAGGTTGCTGTTGTTCCAGGAACCATATCGGCAAAGTTGTTTTTCCAGGATAAGCAATTCACATTAATGTGAATGTTTCCACCTTTTAATAATGAATTAACAAAATTGCCTACTTTTTAAATTTAAATGATAAGCTTAAAGGGAAAAAATGACTTAAGATTTTTGTGAGCAGGAAAGCATTTTTCCCTCAAATTGAGGATTTTCATGCATGTCCTGCTTTGTGATGTCAGTGGCTAAATTTAACATTGATTGATGAAAGATGACTTTACAAGCTGATTAGTCAAATCTGAGTTGCTATCCTTGTCCCAAACCACAAAAAATTTGACAACTTCAAATCTAGTAAAATACGCATTGTTTATATTTGTATCTCTACGTTTGTAAAAGGCTGACAAATTTGAGTTCTATATTCTGTTTCTACAAGGGGGCTCCGCCCCCTGCTCGCTTCGCTCGCCTACCCCCGGCGTTGGGTATCCTGAAATACATTATTTGAGCTCGTTCGTTTTGGAGCCGTGCCCGTGGCATTTCAGAAGCGGGTTGTAGGCGCCTGCGTTCATTGATTTTATCCAGGCGGGCTCATGTTTGTATATCCGTCAGTCAAGCTCGTTCGTTTTGAACCCGTGCCTGCTGTGTTTCCGCAGTTTCAGATTAGCATTGTAAGCGCCTGTGCTTATTGATCTTATCCAGGTGGGCTCGTGTTTGTATCGTTGAGCTGTATTGTGTTTGAATGCGGTGTAAAGCATTCAGCGGTTTGTACAATCCCAAGCAGCACGTTACTCCTAACTTTACCGCAGTAGTGCCACTCGCAATATGTCGGTGACGCCTGCGCCTTCCGTAGTAGTGCCACTCACAATATGGCGGTGACGCCTGCACCTTCCGTAGTATCATTGTGGACCTGTGGGGCCGCCATAGCTTAATCAGCTTTTGTTTGCGGTAATGCAATCGTTTCTATCTTTTCTTTGATACTGTAATGACTGACGTGATAAAGTGTCACAAAAGTTTTACCTGAACAATCGCTGACTTCCTAACCCCAAACACAACTTTCTAGCACCCTCTCCAACACCCCCCCTTACCGCATGAAATCAATACCCCGCTATCAGTCCTCTGTGCTGTACTCCGCCTTCCCTCAATCGGACCTAACAGTCACTTAAAACCAAAAAGCCCTCAACCTGGGTGGGACGCTACAATACTTTCGAATTTTACTGCTTTCATATTCTGTACCTTTGTCTGCATGTGTATCGCGCCATCGTTTGTTCGAGGCTTTCGAATTCCACTGCTTTCATAATCTCTTATGTGCCTTTTTTTCTTTCCAATGCCTTTGGGTCTCTATTCTCCGTATTGTCCTTATACGCTTTCTATGCGCTGAGAGCACATGATTTGTGTGTACTATGTGCTTTTACACGATTGATTTTTACATGTTTTTTTTTGGAATTGTTTCAATTTCATTATTTTCACTTTTACTTTAAAGCTTCATTAAAAACAATATTTTTTGGAGACACATTGTGACAACGCAACGTATAACTGCCCGTGAGTGAATATTGTTTCTGTTTCTGTAATAAATAATCCGAGTTTTTCTGTTTGTCCCTGTGATTTATTGATTGTCATAGCAAAATCTATTCTCACGGTAAACTGTAAACATTTTACTACGAATGGCATATTACGATCTCCTTTGGCGTGTAATGTTACTCGCGGAATATATACATAACCTTTCTTTTTGCCTGTTAAAATTTGCATCACTTCTCCGAGATAATCAATATACACCAGACCGAATTGTGTACTCTTTGAAATTTAACTTGTCGTTCCTTTAACTGTTGTGGGACCACATATTCTCATAGCATATGGTCCATTATTGTGTAAATCCACATTTTGTCCATTGAATGATGCGAATGCGAAAAGACTTTGTTGTCTACTCTTTTTTTCAGACCTCAATTTGTCCTGGTATTTTTTCAATTACACCTGGTTCTGATGATTAATCACCTTTTGTTTGCGGTAATGCAATCGTTTCTATCTTTTCTTTGATACTGTAGTGACTGACATGATAAAGTGTCACAAAAGTTTTACTTGAACAATCGCTGACTTCCTAACCCCAAACACAACTTTCTAGCACCCTCTCCAATGCCCCCCCTTACCGCATGAAATCAATACCCCGCTATCAGTCCTCTGTGCTGTACTCCGCCTTCCCTCAATCGGACCTAACAGTCACTTAAAACCAAAAAGCCCTCAACCTGGGTGGGACGCTACAATACTTTTGAATTTTACTGCTTTCATATTCTGTACCTTTGTCTGCATGTGTATCACACCATCATTTGTTTGAGCCTTTCAGATTCCACTGCTTTCATAATCTCTTATCTGCCTTTATTTCTCTCCAATGCCTTTGGGTCTCTATTCTCCGTATTGTCCTTATACGCTTTCTATGCGCTGAGAGCACATGATTTGTGTGTACTATGTGCTTTTACATGATTGATTTTTTTTTGATCGGTGTGCTTTTATATATTCCGTACTATCTTTGTGGACCATTGCGGACCCCATAGTGTCTTACGTTTGACTCTGGGGTGCAGTGCAGAATCCTCTTTTCTGTGTGGCTGTGTCGTTAATCGTTAGCTATGGGCGCGTTGTTTATCCAGGCGGGCTCATGTTTGTATATCCGTCAGTCGAGCTCGTTCGTTTTGAACCCGTGCTTGCTTTGCTTCCGCAGTTTCAGACGCGCGTTGTAGGCGCCTGTGTTCATTGATCTTATCCAGGTGGGCTCGTGTGTGTGTATCATTGAGCTGTATTGTGTTTGAATTTGGGGTAAAGCGTTCAGCGGTTTGTACAATCCCAAGCAGCACATTATTCCTAACTTCTCTCCGCAGTAGTGCCACTCACAATATTGCGGTTGTTTTATTTGCTATTTCCGTTAGTTGAGCTGTACGCGCCTGCGCAGTACGTCTCATGGTCCCATCGCCGTGTACCTGCGTCCATGCCATCCGGTTTACCATTCTCGGTTAGTAATATGGATTCTCAGCATCCTCTTGTGACACTTGATGCCACTGTTCTACAGCCAAGATGTTTGCATTTTGTGGAAAATTATCTCAGATAAAGGGGCATTGGAATCATGGTTTAGAAGGGTCCTTTCATCAGATGGCTGACCCAGCTCTGACTCAGCTATAGAATGACCAGTATGGGGGAAAGGCGACTAGTTGGCCGAGGTCTCCAGGACTCTGACTGTGTCTGGCTTGTCTCACTCCTTTTCTACAATTTGGCTGTGGTTCTACAATTAAATGATGGAGAGATATTGTTAGTTTTGATTTAAGTTAATTAGTTCATACTTTGTTTTTGATGTATTTTAGCAAATCTTTTCTCTCATATTTGATAGTTCTGTATTTAGTGAATGGTATAGTCTATTCTTTAATTTTGTCATTTTTTCATTTGAGTGCTGTGCAAGAACAAAGTATTGCATACTACTGTGTTGTATTTCTGAGGTGGCAACGATAGATTGGCCCTCTAACTCTGTGAAGAGGATTACTTGTGTTCTGTTTTGTTTATTGTATTTACTCCATCTTTTGACACCCATTGCACATGCAACCTACCTGGAAGGGGGTCTCTCTCTGAATTGCCTTTCCCAAGACTTCTTCCATTTTTTCCCCTACAATTTTTTTTTGGGAGGTTGCAGATTTTTTCTTGTCTTCCCAGAGAGTCAAAATTAGGGGCTGTCAAAACCAGGTCTTGTTAAAGCCCATTGAGACATTCCTTGTGTGATTTTGAACTATAGAAGACATACATTGTTATTATTGATTAAATTATGCTAACAAGCTGGCTAGGGGACTTCATCCAGTTGAGAGCTAGTTTGTGGCCTAGTCATTAATGCTTAGAACCACAAGTTTCCTGGTTCAGCCTTCACCTCATACCTGCAGTGTGCACTTTAGAATGAAAAAAAAATACATACACTTGAAAAATAGTGACAGAATTAACCAGAAGGTGAACAAAATTAAAATCAACAGGCAAAAATCCTGGGGGGTATTTTCCGTACGTTGCTTAACTCATCCGGGATAAGTCGGTTTTTCAAACGCAGCTGTGTAGGAGATTAGTCTAGCTGGATCTAATCATCCGAGATGAATGCACGCGCCCACGCTGATTGAAAAGCCCATATATATTGAGTCTTGAAAACATGATCAGCAAGTCTTTGATAGGCTGTAACAAAATGACGAAAGAACGGGAGCATTTTTTTTTCACACAAGCGGAGGAAGACCTTTCATTCGAAAGACATGAAGAATTTCAAGATTTAATATGCACAAGGGGTAACACTGCAAAAGCAGCCCAAACCAGAAAAGATGGCTGGCAAAAAGTGGCCGACAAATTAAACGCTAAGTAGTGTGCATTGTACTTACTGAATGCTGCATTTCATTTCATATGTGTCAGATTAATTAGATAGATAGATAGATAGATAGATAGATAGATAGATAGATAGATAGATAGATAGATAGATAGATAGATAGATAGATACTTTATTAATCCCAAGGGGAAATTCACATTTAATATATTAAATATGCATGTAAATTCATATTTAATATGTCATAATTCCAGATCAAACGTGAGCACAAGGAGAACATGGGAACAGGTTAAAGTGAAGTACAAGAATATACTTCAAACTGGTAAATATTGGTATATAACTATTTAAATAATTGCTGACATAAAGAATCATATATAATATAAAAAACATTAATTCTAACACTAATAAGAAGGCAGACAAGCAAAAAACAGGTGGAGGTCCACGCGGTCCAGACCTAACCCCTGCAGAAGAGATGGCTATCCAGCAAAATGCCCATCGCCCTGTTTCTGAGGGCATTCCAGGGCAAAGCTCCTCCTCAGAACCAGTGGCAGGATGCAGTGGTCACTTCATTTCAGGTAAAGGATGGTCATTGCATATATTTGTCATTGATGTGTGCCATAGGTATGGTCCATATAGCCCTCTTTTTTGTTTGGTCGGTTGCAGGGAATGTCATATCCCTAGAACCTATGTCTGACCAACGAGATATTGACGAAGGTCAAATATTTGATGAAGACACTGTGTCTGATTATTCAGATCTGCGTACAATCCAGTGCCCCAATCACATTTGGAAATCCTGGGTAATGAGAATGTTAGGTTGTTTGTGTGATTCTTCATGGAACTGTGGGTGTTTTTGCCTGTGTATTACCTACCTGCAATGGAATGAAATGCCTCTTTTATTGTCTGTACACGCAGGTGTCCAGGAAACACTATGAAAACCCAAAGGAACTATTTCAGAGCCAAACAGACTTTACAAATTGCCTTGCAAACTGCACTTTTAGATAGATTTTCCGCATTGCCTACAGTATATAAAAAAAGTGCCGCTTGCAAAAAACCTCAAAGCAATGCATACTGTTTGTGTGGTTGTGAGAGCCGACTTCGCAGAGTTTGACTTTGAATATAAGGTGCTAATAAATCTTTGAGGTATAATATTCCCCCTCGGCTAAAGTGGTATCTTTCGAAAAGAATTTCCTCCGGGAGCAATAAAGGATCTTGCCGATCCTCTCTATATGAAATTCTCTTCTTATAATTTGCGCACCGATATCAATTTTTTCGCTCATTCATGAACAGTGAAGCCATGACTGAATGAATTCCATGAACAGACACTGATTAAGTTTGCGAGCTAATCCTTGTTTACATAGAACAAACCTGCTCCAAGCAGGTTTGAGGATTTGGATGTGCTGCTATGACAACACATCCAGCAAAAGTTTCAAAAAACTGACAGATCCAGGATCATGCCAAACCATCAACAATTACATCCAGCTAAACGAGTAAACCATGTACGAAAAATACCCCCCTGGTTAAAAGTCAGGCTGAATTCAAAAACAAGACAGCAAACTATCTAATGACCAAAACAAAATCAGTAGTCAAAGGATGGTGCTGAAGACAAAAAACAAAACTGAGAAGAATCGGTCCCTTAGTAAAAATCAAAGTTTGATGTACGTTACGATGTTTTTAGTATCTAAAAGTTTGAATGAAAATTTTCAATGACTCTAATCATCCAAGTCATAAACTGTTCGCTTTATTACCTTCAGGCAGATGATACATTAGCCTCAGGTCACAACAGGCTCCAAAACAACTTCTCCATTAAGCTATTAAGGTGCAGAACTCTGCATGGTGACTGGTAATAAACCTTAAGAACATCCCACCACTTCCCCACATTCATGTGGTTGTTCCTTTATCTCTACATTACATTGCACTAGACCTACTGTATTATTAATATGAACTGTATAGTTTATGATTGTTTTGATATACTTTATTAATCTGCAGGAGGAAATTGTATTGGGGGTCAGAATGCAGGGTAAGCCATTGTATAGATGACATTACTTGACTTCCAAGTCACATGACAGACAATCAGCTTAGCAAAAATAAACAGCATGTAAGGGTTGACACAAAATAGCAGTGACCCAATCAAAGCCAAAAAACAAAATGGCTTGGCTAGAATAACAAAAAGTTTAAACCACCTGAAAAACAAATGTTGCTAATGAGTTAACAAAACCCAATTTAATTTCAGTATCCACTGTGTGGCTGTTCATCTGCCTGTGCTTCAGTTAAAAAAGAAAATGTAGACAACTATTAAGTATTCTAATCATATAAATATTCTTGGGTAGATGTGCTGGCAAAATATCTAATACTATTAAAGTGAATCCACAAGGTAAGGTGATACACTTTCACAATTAATTACTTACCAGCATGTTTGTAGGTGGTTTTAAATGTGAACTTGTCTTTTATTTCTTAATTTTCAGATCTGCTGCTAGACTGTAAATTGCTGCTCCCTTTGTTGGTGTTGTTCTCTAACAGGAGTATAAGCTCAAGGCTTTGGGTTTTGTAAAGACATAAGAAATTGAAAATAAACATATGAAAATCTGACTCATCTCCATTCATGTTTTATGAATTAATTGACTCTATATCTTCTCTATTGAGTCTTGATGTAGCCTTGACTTGAAGTGGTTATCACTGCCCTTAACTTTTGCTGTTTCCTATACTGTTGTTCTCCAACGCAGCAATGAGAAAACTGATCCTTTTTGAAGAAATCCCAAGCATATAAATATAGGAAATGCCGTTTCCACTTGAATATTATACAACTTAACTGAATAGAATCAAACCAGAGTGACAGCAAAGCAGCCTTGTTTGAAAGAGAATAATGGATATATATACATTTCCAAAGACTTTGGTTTCTCTTCAGGTCATGGAACCAATTTAGTTCACTAGATCTCTCATTTTCTAATTTTATTTTTTATCTATTTACCATAGTCTTGTATAACTAGTACTGATTTGAGGGACAATTATTCCAGATTAACATGCTTCTTATTATTTCTTTTAAACAGTGATGTCCCATTTCAATTCTGGAGGGCTACAATTGTTGTTGCAGGTTTTCATTGTAATGATTTTCTTAATTATTGACCAGTTTTTAATGAATTTTTGGTTCCTTTGCCTTAATTTTAATTACCTTGGTATTTATGACTCCGGCCCCTTAATTAGCAGCCAAACACTAATGAGATATTAGTCAAAACATTCTTTTAAAAAATATTTCATATCACATTTATGCTGACTATATTCAGGACCATTAAACCACAACACCTCCGTAAGTTATCTGCCCTGGTCGAATACCTGAATGAAATAAATAAACGGCTAGCTGTTCATTTTTTAAAGGTCAATTTTAAAAAAGCTAAGATTTTAATTATTGCCTCCTTAAATTTGCACGTCGAGATCAGTCTCAGGTTATTGGCACTTTCACCCAACTTTAAATCTTGTGTCCTGAACCTGGCTGTTATGTTTGACCAGTCTTTAAACCTTCATGCTCATGTTAGGTCCTTATCTTGCTCTTGTTTTTATCATATGAGGATTACATCAGGGCGGCACGGTGGCGCAGTGGGTAGCGCTGCTGCCTCGCAGTTGGGAGATCTGGGGACCTGGGTTCGATTCCCGGGTCCTCCCTGCGTGGAGTTTGCATGTTCTCCCCGTGTCTGCGTGGGTTTCCTCCGGGGGCTCCGGTTTCCTCCCACAGTCCAAAGACATGCAGGTTAGGTGGATTGGCGATTCTAAATTGGCCCTAGTGTGTGCTTGGTGTGTGGGTGTGTTTGTGTGTGTCCTGCGGTGGGTTGGCACCCTGCCCAGGATTGTTTCCTGCCTTGTGCCCTGTGTTGGCTGGGATTGGCTCCAGCAGACCCCCGTGACCCTGTGTTCGGATTCAGCGGGTTGGACAATGGATGGATGGATTACATCAAAGCTAACAACAATAGTATCAAAGGCTCAAATGGAGACATTAATGCATGCTTTTATTTTTTCATGTTTTGATTGTTGTAATTCTTTATTTACATGTTTAAATAAGACATTGCTGCTGAGTCTTCAGTCTATTCAGAATGTCAATGCTAGATTGTTAACCAGCTGCAGTAAGTGATTTCACAATTCTCCAATTTTATCTTTGCTTTATTGGCTTCCTGTGGAATTTTGAATCCATTTTAAAATTTTAGTAATCACCTATAGGACTCTGCATGGTCAAACAACACAATATATTTCAGATTTTTACAAAATTATACTACCAGTTGTAAACTTAGGTTGTCTAAGAGGGCCTTCATATTGTTTTGTGTACTCGCCTAAAGACTTATGGGGATCTGACTTTCAGTCCGTTGCACTGAAATGGTGGAAAGCCTTCCTTCTGCTGTATGGGCTGCTGATGCAATTGATACATTTAAAAAACAGTTGAAGAGGCACCTTTTTAGGTTAGCATATGGGTAGCCGTTTTTGGCTCTTCTGTTTTACGTTCATTTGTTGAAATGTTAGCTTAATTTTATTTTTTATTGTTAGTAACTGTGTGTGTTAATAGTTTTCTATGGTGTACAGCACTTTGTGACTCTGTCTGCGAAATGTGCTTTATAAATAAAATAAAGAAATGACCATCTAAACTTGGGTCTATTATTGAATATCTAAAATTAAAGACAGGTGTAGATCTCAGTAATGTTGATCTTCTCAGGTCCACAAAACATTTTGGGTCAGTTGCTGTGTACCTGATATACCATAATCCTGTACTAGCAGCAGATCAAGACCAGACTACACAGTATGCTATTGAGAAGAGATGACCCTCAGGTCTTAAGTGTTATTGCAGTGAAGAGTGCAACAAGGTTAATAGCAAGTTTAACTAATCATCAACTAGTCTTATTTTTGTTTTACATTTCTGCTCGGTTGGTTCAGCTGACCATCTGATTGCCAGTTAATTTACAATGTGCCGTTCTTGTGCTGTAAAGGGGCAAAGCACAGGAAAATAGTACATCCTTGTGTAAACTTAATAAAAATTATTGCAATCATTAAACTAAATTAGATCAGCTATATTTATTGTAAACATTATTCAATTTGAGCATATGAAAAGGCCCAGAAATCCTTATAACAACAAGAGGCACACATCAGTAGTATCATATCTGAAGCATAATTGTCTTTCTGTAGCTCATGGGCAAAGCTACCATCCGTGCCCTTGGGTTCCTTGTCACCAAGAGATCTTTGCATTTACAAGAAAAAAGTAATGGCAGCATTTTAATGTTTCTGTTTTACCTGAACAGTGGGAAACTCTCTGCCATTACAGGGCTGAGGGCAGTCCTTTACAGTAATGGGCGAGTTGGATTCTCTTGGGGAATCACCCACAAAATATAAGCCCCATGCCAAAGCCTTAAAGAAAAAATCAAAAACAAAATAATGAAAATAAATAACACAAGGAACATTAACATAAAATATCCAAAAATGAACAAAACAGACATAAAAAAGTACCTGAACTTCAGCCAGGGGGGGGAAATCCTGACTGAACTATAACAGTTTGCCTTACCAGAGCATTTACTTGATTATGAAGAAAAAGAAATGAACACACAAACGTGCTACAAAAGATCTGTAAAGGTTAACATGGACAGCATCATTAAACCATCACATACCAATCTGTCTGCCTTTGCATACACATTTGACCCAATGTGTTTTGCTTCAAATTACATATTTAAGCTGCTCATTTGATTCAATTTCTAGTTCATTTTACTCTATATTTATTTGTGTATATAATAAATATTATATAAGTTAATGTCCTTGATTCTATTTTATCGTATAGTATTGTCAGTTGTATTGTATTATAAAATCTTCTGTTGAGTGATTTCCCACAGTGTTCCTAAAGTGTAATTTTCATTGAAGTACCGTATGGACGAGCCCATACCAACTTTTTTAGACTTAACAATTGATTTGTTTTTGAGGATCCTCTTTCTTGTTTCTTTAAAACTGATCAAATTAATATGGAATACAAATATTCCTTAAATCTCCTAGTAAGAATTTCTCCTGTTGCCTTTTAGGATCTCCCTTACTCCATATGAACATTTCCTTACATTACCAGCATCCTTGTCATTAGTCCTTTTGCTCCTTCTACATAGAGCTCTGGATAGCCCACACTCGCTGGATTATACAATTAAAATCTGTCCATTTCTATTTCATTTATGGTCTTTTCTTGTGATCATTATCACAAAGCAATTAACGGCATTACAGTGCTGTGCATCAGCAGCCCCAATTTGCAGCATCTGAATTACTGTAATTAAAATGAGGACAATGAATGATAATGTCACACATGACTATCGTGCAAAGCCGCAAAAGTGTGCCGCACTGGCAAGCTTTCTGTTTTGAGCCATGAAGTATTTTCCTGTTTAAAGATATATGCTTCACTGAACTACATAAACTGCTATAATTTGTGTTGTTGACATACTTTTATAAGAGTAGAGGCAAAGAAATGCATTGTGATTCCCATTTAAAAACTATGATTTATTTTAAAGGATTCTTAATGAAGCTTCATAGCACATAAGGCAGGCAGAGCTCTGCCACAGCTGCACCTGCTAAGGTTAAACACTATCAAGAGTTTATTTTTGTGCTTAATAACTCTTAAAGTGAAATAATTTATGAATCTATTCAATGAAGCATCAGGACCTATCCGTCAAATGAGGATCTGATAATCCCCCTGTAATCTTGGTAATGAGTTAGCTAATCATGCATGTCTTTGGGCTTGATGGAGAGAATCAGAGAAGGGGGACAAAGCCCACTCAGACATGTCTAAGATTTGTCCTTTTATACAAGAAGCAGGTTAGCCAAGGGTCACTTGACAGTTAAAAACAGAAAGGCATAATGAGTCATATTCAGCCATGTATCTGCAAATGCTTTCAACTTAATCCTTCCCTGTCAGCACCATTCTTGGAAGCTTGGTGTTCCATGTGTATTCATGGGGGCTCTAAAATCTGTACTAACCCCTACTCTCTCTTCTGTTTCCTTTTCCGGTGTCCTATTGGTGGTGGCTTGTGCCACCACCATCTACCCAAAGCACCATGATGTTCCAACAATGATGGATGGATTAAAAGCCAGAAGTCTGTATGACCATCAGTATCAAGTGACTCCGTGAGAACCCTAACTACAAAGAGGACTATTTCATTTATGTTAGGTAGAATGCCCAAAGGGGACTGGGCAGTCTCGTGGCCTGGAACCCCTACAGATTTTATTTTTTTTTTCTCCAGCTTTCTGGAGTTTTTTTTTGTTTTTTCTGTCCACCCTGGCCATCGGACCTTACTCCTTTTCTATGTTAACTAATGTTGTCTTATTTTAATTTCTTATTTTGTCTTTTATATTTCTTTTCTTCATTATGTAAAGCACTTTGAGCTACTTTTTGTATGAAAATGTGCTATATAAGTAAATGTTGTTGTTGTTGTTGTGTGCATTTCCTATGTGTCCATCTCTATTGTTTTAACTAACCCAATCTATTAATACATTAGCAGTACCCAGATGTCGGAGTATCATGAATCTAAATTTCTGACTTAACATAAAATTCTTGGCTGCATTTTTTGTGTCTCTTAATGCAGTAGGAAGTCAGTCAATATGAAGCAGCAGAAATGGAAATCGCATACTACCACTAATGGTCTAACTAACGCTAAGTAAATACATTACACTCAAAATGCACAGATTGACACAATTTACCATATATGACTAGAACATTGGGAGGAATTATCCTACAAAGGTTGATATATAATGTATCACATCTACATAATTATATACTGCATATAAAATGCAAAATTCACTCACTTATTAACACTAGAATCCCTGAAGCCTATGAAAAAATCACGAGTGTGGAGAGTTGCTCCTGTACTAAAGTGACTATAGCTGCAGGTGGAAGTCCCATTTTACTTATGGTGTCAAGCAGAGTTGTGCTGTGGTGCAGCAGTCTATTATCCAGCGAAAGTGCTGTGAAGAAGTTGTCTGTTGTTATGGTTCTGCCTTTGTCCAGAAACGGCTCCATAGGATTTATGGCCACAGACTCGGAAAGACTTTGCCCTGGGTTGAAACTCAAAACACAGTTCTCAACAAAATGTTGCCAGATGTCCGAAATCGCAGCAAATGTTTTTTTTCATATGTTCTACACATTGTCTATGTTGTCAAAGTGCAAATGCTGCATGATAGTCTGATAGCGGTGATAGGACATCATATCTTTGTTTACCTGTATAACAAATAGTTCTGAGCAGGCATCAACCACAGCACCAGCTGTGGTCATCACTACTATTGTGAAAAGAATGGAGATAAATGCCATCAACTCAGAGATGGAAAGGCAAGATCATTGTACCACGCGAACGTCACTGACAGAATAAAACTGAATAATAAATAAAACAGCTAACTTTTACAAGTAGACAAAATTTACACTGGATGTTACAGACTACTAAAATTTACGTTTTTATTATGTTATCTTCTCATATAATACACTACCGTGGCTGTCCGTTTGCCTGTCCAGGTTTTTAAATCACCTATAGCTCGCAAACCGTTTGAGCTATTGAACTGAAACTTGGTACACATTTACTACGTGATGTCTACTATTTGCTTTCGGGGTGATAATTGACTTCTAAGGTTATTCCTCTTTTTATTTTTATTTTATTTTGTTGTAGAATCAACTCTCAGCAGCAGGGCGGCCATGCAGCGCATGTGTATAGGCACTGTTCTCAAACCACCTTCGCCATCACTTCCCCTATCTCTTCATATCTTAAATCTTTCTTAAGACAGATTGAAGACTTAACTGCCAGCTTAAGTGAAAAATTAAAGAGAACATACTAATTAATTTCAACACAAACACTGTCTTAATCAGTTTTAACACAAAAAGATGCAGACAAAATAAGAAAAGAACCAGGCCGCTAGGGTGGAGAAAAGAAGAGCTGCTCATGGGGCAGCAATCATATCAACCTCTGACTAAACGAATGCTAAACTTACAGAGAAATAGCATGAACACTATGAATGCTCAAGTCAAGTGTATTCACTGCACATTATCGTGCAGTGCACCATTACTGATAGTAGTAATAATAGCAGTTCACTACTCAAAACACGGAGTGCCCGGACTGGAAAAAACTAAATATGGAATATCTAAAATAATACCTCATTTGATATAGATTTTATAGGTGATATTATAGAAAAAAGGTTATACTAATGTGCCTCATTCTTTTTTCAACTCAGCACTGAGATGAAGCTGGGGCAGAAATAGTGCCATTCATCTGTTTTGGGTTATCTGGTGTCACATACGAGTCCATCCCTCCTCTGCAGATAATCAGAAGGAAAGCCTGCCTAAAGCCAACTCCCAAACAGACACTATTTCCAGTTCCAGTCCCCTCCCTGCTCCTGACCTCACTTTTTCCTACAACCCTTTGGACACACCTCTTCCGCCTCTCTACCTATAAAGCCATGCCAATTCCTTAGTCTGTCAGTCCTGACTTGGACTCAGTTGTTTGTGAACACTCTATCGATATTTTAGACTTTTTGCTATATTATTGTGAATATATGGGGTGGATTCCCAAGCAGTATTCTCATCTCTTTGCTCTTTTTACACTGGTTAATGCAGACGAAGGCCGCCAGCAAAAAGGATAGGTGGGGCACAGGAAGAGTGGCACTGACCAAAAGCATGGACGGATAAGTGAAGGAAAATTACATTGCATGATATGTGGCATGGAGAGTGAGCAGAAGGACAATTTGCCAAAGCTCAAGTAACACATGGTTAAGAAGCAAAACTCGAGTCCAGATGCCAGCTGTTTTGGCTGTGAGTATACATGTTGCAAAGAGGTCACTACAGTACATTTATAGGGATAAAACAAACTCAGAATTAAAAACATTCAATTAAATGAATGGCCCATATAAATCTGCAGCCTGTAAATATCATTGCTATTTGTAATAAGTTAAAATAAAACATGATTTAGCGTAACTTTACTGCTTGGCTATGCCCAAATTACAAAACAAAAAAAAAATAGAAGCTTAAACATACAACTGATGAAAAAAAAACAAAAACTATATAAACAAATTATAATCATAAACATTTAATAAAAATAATAGCAATGATAATATTAGTAATACTATACTGCGGCTTCCCTCCGCACCCCCAGATGAAGATACGACTGATGATACACACATTTTTGTGTAAAAAAAAACCTATGAAGATGAATTTAGTTCAGTTGGTTTGGCACTATTGTCTAATAAACATGTAGTTTGCTGTCCTTTTCTTTGACCTTCTGTTGTTTCAATCTCGGTAAGTTTATTTGAGGTTTATTTTAGTTTTTATTGGCTACTGGGTTTTTTTTTCAGTTTTATTGGTTGTGATTATTAGACTTTTCTTTGAAGTGAACTGTTGTTTCCATACATAGCCCTATTTTGATCTGTATATTGCCTTTCATCTAAACCTTCCAAAACTTGGTAATGGTACAAGATTACATGTTAAACATTCAGATTGTATTCAGATCTCATTGAAGCTGTCGGTTTTTTTACAGAATCTCCTACAGAAAAAAATTTATACCCAAAATTCCAATTATTCCTACTAATTACTGGTTTCAAATGAAAACAATACAGTTTCCTGTAAGATAGTGTTTTGTAATGACCATCAACAGACAGTCACTAGGAAAACTAAGATTTGATCTATGACAGGAAAGTTGTAATCATGGGCAACTTTATGTAGTATGTTCAAAAGTAAGGAACTTCACCAAACTATATCAGCCCCGGTTTAATCGATGGCACTATTACCAAGACCCAATATCTGATTAAATTTTCTGGCGAAGCAAAGTAACACAGCTCATTTATCTATATATGTGTAGCACATATTGTACTGTATATATGCTGTTTATATTTATGTGTATGTGTATTTATACGAGGGTTGTCTGGGTTCCGCGAGGAATTTTATCGTTTGTCGGGTGTCAGCCTGTCAAAACCTGTTCTGCTGTGTAGACGGATTATTCAAGTGGTGACTTTCGAGTGATGATTTTTTACGACTTTTCTGATGGTTTAATCCACTTGGTGGAACGCACCATGTTTGCCATCTTTTTCAACATTGATGGCATTGTTGCGTCAATTCCGCTGATGGAGAGGTAAACTGTGACCTCTGAGTGGTACACCACTCAGTGCCTGCCTGACGTTTTTTCTGCAATGGCTAGAGGCCGGTCCAAGAACTTGCGAAGGCACTTTTTGCATCATGACAATGTGCCAGCCCACACGGCTAATGCGACGAAGCATTTCATTGAAGAAAGTGGTGTGAACGTTTTGAACCCGCCACCCTACTCGTCTGATCTTGCACCATGTGACTTTTGGCTCTTCCCGAAGGTGACAGAACCCCTGCGAGGCCACAACTTCGAAACTCGAGAGGAACTGATTGCAGCTGTCAAAGAACAGCTGGACAACCTCCCAAAGACAACCTTTCGTGAGTGTTTTGCGGCGTGGGTCAGAAGAGCCCAAAAGTGCATTGATGTTGGTAGTGAATACTTGGAAAAAGCTTAAAAAGGATCGAAGTACATGAGAAAAATAGAAAAAAAAATCCTTGGCTACTTATTTCGAGTGATTCCGCGTGGAACCCAGACAACACTTGTATATATGTAAGCATCATACACAAGGCTGGAACAAGGACAGGGAGCCAGTACATCACAGGGTGAAAAGGAGCACACATGTACACTAATAGTGTCAAATTAGCATCACCAAAACCCCTAACCTGCATGCCCTTGGAAGGAAACCGAAGCACACAGAGGAAACTGACCAGGAAAACATACAAACTTGAGGCAGAAGACACCCAAGACGGGATCCACTTAATGTGAAGCAGTAGCGCTAGTGCTGCACCACCATGCCACAAAATGTTTAATACATGCTTTAATGCAATTCACCATGACAATGATATAAAGTTTACATCTTAGTATGCTAAAATGTTCAGAGAGATGTAATATCATGAATGTAATGTATTCCGTGTGCCAGTCACTGCCTTCGAGCTCCTGTCAGTGTAAGAGAAAGCCTGTTTAAGAAGCTTGTAGTGATTAACTACTGGGTTCAGGAACACGTAGAATATGAAGCATTTAACATGCTACTTTATTTAAGATGGAATTTGAGAAACCTCTAGTAAATTAAACATCAATTTTTAAAATGAAGTTTACGATGTACTTTAATGACAAAATAAACAACAAGATTAAAGTTGAAATTTCTAGATCAAAGTCGACATTTTGACTTTAATCTCGACATAAACCTTTTTTCTTATCATTTTGTGTCTCTATTTTTTTTCTTTTCTGTGGCCCTAATAAGCTTCTGTATGACACTCAGATGGTGGGTGGCGACTCACCTTTTCACGTCGACTTTAATACGTGACCATTTCTTTTTTATTTCGGGCACTGTGTGATTTTCTGAACTTGAACTTTTGAGTGCCTTTGCCATGCTGTAACACTCCATCAATTTCCCTTAATTGCTTATACCACTGCTTAAGCCACCAAATAGTACGTTTTTTTATTGCCTTCACTTCACTGAGCAGGACCTTCATTTCATGTGCTTTTGCTGTTGTCTTTTAACAAAACACTGAATGGAAGGGTCTATTTATGTTCATTTGCATATTCAAATAGGCACAATTATAGAAGGAGTCATGGTCGGGCTGTAGGTGCATGCATGTGTTTTAAAATTCACGTTGATTGGGATATATAATGGGAAAGTGCGCAGAACTTTGTTTATGCACAGTTTTATGCATGTGCATTTTTTTGTGCATTCACACATTTCTAGTTTTGTCCGTACACAATGTTTTAGTGTGAATTCTATGCAAGGCATTATATATGAGGACCCAGGTCTTTTTTTCTCACAGTAATAGCTGTATTTTAAGAAGTGTCTTTATTGATAACAGAGTCAGTATCACATAAATTTATCAGTATAATACTTATTGCCAGTAAAAACATAATAGTAATGAATGGCTTTAAGAGAAAATGGTATGTGGTGTTCAGGCATAGCACAGCTCAGTCATCACATCATTCTGGCTTTTGGGCACAGAAAATGTTTTTATAGCATCATAGGGTCAATGTTGTGAAATGTGCAGAGTAACTTCCTATATGCCTACTTCCTAATCAACTTCCTAATCAGCACACAACATATTTTTCTTTTTATAACTCTCCACTCCGCGCAATGGACAGTTAATTTGTTGCAGTCTTCTGCATTAGTTTTACCAAAAAATTCCAGCCACACATAAGGGAATTTTTCACTTGAATTATTTTAGTATTGTTTTCTCATTTCTGTTAATGTAGAAAATAAAAATAAAATTGGAGGCTGTCCAGCATATGTAATCTCATGCTGTCACGATAGCTCTGAAAATAATTAAGGTGGCAATCATAAACAATTGCATGTTAAATAAATGAATGAACCTTACCTTGCATCCTTCCTAGCATAACAAAATAACTGCAAAGGAGATTTCTAATTGTGGATGTCTGTTAGCCTGAAAACAAACAAACAAACAAATGAATAAATAAATAAATAAATAAATGGGCCATACTTATTAATCATCTCACAGCTTTTCTGTGTGTAAATGATTCACTTAGCATTTATGTTACAAATGCATTTTGCAACTCCAATTAAAATTTAAATATTACAAGTTTAGTATTTCTCCTTTGCTAAGTGATGCTGAAATGTTTCCCATGCAGATGCTACAAATTACGGTACAGGAAAATGTGAAAATAACATAAATTTGATTGATTGATTCATTCATTCATTATACCAACTTACTTTTCCAGAGGAAAGTCATGGGTATATTTCATGTCATCGCTGGATGTCAGACAGAGACCAGGCATGGAAAGAGAACCGGTCCATTGCAAGTTAGTTCAGTTCACTTGACAGCAGCAGCCAGTGTGAAAATACACACAATGACAAAACAATATGGTGAAGCTACATAAAGGTAAATACATTTCAAGTCTTTACAAAGACCTTCTAGGACAAAATGAATGTTAACTTCAAATTCATTCAGATGCTTTAAAATAATTTTTAAAATTATTATTAAGGGTAAAAGCAAAGAAGTTTCCATGCATTTGCTTTATATGGTTATTGAAATCTTAAGCATTCCCACTCAATTAGTCTTTCAGACCCGAAAGTGTCTTTTGGTTACCAACCCATTTTTAAATTTTGACTAAGTCTCATTTCCTGGACTTTATTTCTTTTTTTGGGAAACCATTAAGGCCTTGTCTGACAAACTGATGCCTTAGAGGGAGTCAGGCAATATTAAGTGGAATCAGACAGTATTCCGACCTTGATCATCACTGAAATGTTTTTACTCCATGTTTGCACTCCTTGTTTGTGGTCAAATGAATTGATCTGGTGTGATTAGGAATTGCACACACTTGTCTGTAGGAGGTCCCACAGTTGACAATGTGCATCAAAGCAAACACCAAGCAATGAGGTAGAAGAAATTACCTGAAGAGCTTTGAGACAAGACTGGGTCGAGGCACAGATCTGGGGAAGGCTGCAAAAAACTCCTGTAGCATTGAAGATTCCTAACCATGACTCTTCATAGTGGGTGCCACCTGGCCAAACTGAGCAATAGGGGAAGACAGGCCATGGTAGTAGAGGTGACCAAGAACCTCATGGTCACTGTGGCTGATCCAAAGGACCTGTGTGGAGATAGGAGGTACTGCCACAAGAATAATGTACACAGCAACGCTCCTCTGATCTGGGCTTTATAACAAATTGGCCAGACAGAAAGTTCTCCTCAATAAAAGACACATGAAAGCCTGCTTGGAGTTTGCAAAAATGCACCTTAAGGACAATCAGATAGTGAGAAACAAGGTTCTCTGGTCTGATAAAACCAAGATTAGTGTCATGTTTGGAGTAAACCAGGCACCACTCATCACCTGTGCAATTTCTACAAGTGAAGCATGGTGATGGAGGCAGCATCGTGCTGTGGGTCTGTATTCCAGTGGTCCAGGACCTGGGAGGCTAAACAGGGTTAGGGAAATGCATATCAAAGTACAGATATATCCTTATTGGAAACCTTCTCAAGAGCACTCTGGACCTCAGACTGAGCCAAAAGTTCACTTTCAAATAGGACAATCACCCAAAGCATAAAGCAAAGAAAGGACAGGTGTGGCTTAGAGACAACTCTAGGAATGTCCTTGAGTGGTTGAGGCAGAGCCCCGGCTTAAATCCAATCCAAAATCACTGAAGAGAGCTGAAAATAGATGTTCACTGATAGTCTCCAACTAACATGACGGAGCTTGAAAGGATCTGGAGAGAACAATGGCAGAAAATCTGGATGTGCAAAGCTTGTTGCATCCTTCCCAAGTAGACTTCAGGCTGTAATCACTGCCAAAGATGGTTCAACTAGTAAGTAAAGGGTCTGAATACCTGTATCAATGTGATATTTTTAATAATTTTGCAAAAATGTCTAAAAATGAATTGAAATGATTTTACCATAAGGTTGCAACATAGAAAAATGTGAAAAAGTGAAGAAGTCTCAATACTTTTTAATTCACTTTATATATGCAGCTAAGTTTGGTTAGTATTTGTGGACATTCCATTAGAAATGTTTGTAGAACAATCTGTTGCTGGAATGGCTTATAGGATTCTTGAAGTGCAACTCAATTTTGTGCGTACATATCCAGGTACTGTACATTTAAAGTATGTTGGTCTTATTCTGAGAAGTAAACATACTCAGCCTATCCATAGCATATAAAATTACTAAGACATAATAATGTTAAGCCAACCATGTGCATAATTTTCTGTTTACTTCAGGGTTTGCTTGGGAACTGTTTTCACTTTCCTATTGTCCAACATCAGAGTATGTATTTTGTTAAAAATTTTCAGCCCACCTTCACTTTTTCTTCATCTTCCAAGAATACATTAACTAAGTCCAATGATTCTAGTAATGTTTTGTTATGTTTCATCATTATGTATTCACACTAAATCCATACCAGCTTCTTTTTAATGCTGCATGCTTAACTGCCAACATTCTTAGAACGGTCAATACTAAACTACATTTAAAATAAACGTTGCCGGGGTAATAAATGGAAATAAATGTCAAAATTGGTAATTCAAAGATATAATTATGGGGCTGGACAATGAAAAGACCCTGAAGTGTCTTATCAAAATGGCATTAAACAGTGAAAGAATCGCTAATTAATCTTCCCAGCACTTTTCAAATGTTCAAATACCACGTGTGTTAATTGGCAACCTTTGGAAGATACAGTTGCTGTCATGTGTTAAATTAACTAGCAGGTAAACTGGTAGCCAGTATTCCAGCTATTCTGTATGAGACTTTAATATTTCTTATTAAATATCCTAAACACTATAATACCAGCTAATTTCAATGTGTAAATTGTGTATGTTAAACTAAAACCAGGTAAAGAAAGTACAACTAAAGTCCATATACATTGAAATAGTCAACTTACTTCCCCATCTCCTTTCTGGGTACAACAGGTAGGTCCAAATTATTGATAAATTGTAATCAGTCAGTGGCACCCCCTTTATAGTTTGAACACAAAAGAAGACAGTGTGTTTTGAAAACACTGACCATTTGCCGCAGTTCTTTCTTTCTGGAAAATATCAAAAAGTGACATCCTATTCTTATTCATCTTAGCAAATACATTCTGGAAGTCTTTTACTCAAAAAAGGTGTTATCTTTCTGTATCTATTGCACCATTTAAAACATTTAGTTTTTGTTCACCAGAAGACCACAATGCATTTTCAAAACAGCTGGTTCACCATTCTCCTGTTTTACAATTACAAAGTACTACAAAAATGTTATTGCACCATATACAAATTGTAGAGGAAAACTATATATTTAATTGTAAAAATGTAATTAGACACAATGTCTGTTTATTCAATTCAGTTTACTTTAATTGAATGCAGGATCAGAGTAACATATGAAGTTCAAAAAATACAATTACAAACTTTACAAATTTCATAATACACACACATAAAGACATAGTTTAATTAAACACGCACCAAAACAAAACAATTCAAACTGAATTACACAAGTGATTCCTAACAATATATGTCCATTAATATTATCATTGAGATATGGCCACCACTGGAGGTTGTCATGCGTGTGCGTTTGGGAGACAGATTAAGGGCTCCAGGGATGGTAGTTACTTGCTGAACCAGGAGATGTCACTCTTTGCTAATGCCTTCTCTATTCCTTCCCCTGCAGAATGGAAGACTGACAGCAATTCCACCTCTGACGTCACTTCCATTATCTGCCCTACTAGACCTACCTTTTCCTGCCTGGAAGCCATATGACCAGCAGTTCAGCCATCTTGGAGTTAGGTCTGCTTAGAACTTGCGTCTGAAAAGACGTTTCTGAAACATATTGCATGTTTTTTTGTTTTGTACCTTTTATACAATGTCATCAGTGGGTCATCATATGGTGCCCTAACACTTTTATGTTGTTGTGTCTAAATTTTGCAAGAGGAAAACAAAAGCTCCAATTAGCAGCATCCCTGGAGAAAGGTCAGATACAGCCTTACTCGAGGAGACCTCAGCCAACTGGCTGCCCCTGGGCATTCCATAGAGTGAGTTTGTGCTTAGCAGTCAAATAAAAGACAAAATCTTTTCACAATTTGACTCTACAATGCCTGTGCTATTTTTCCCAAGGGCAGGTAAACAATTTAGAAGCAGAGCAGTGGCACCAAGTGCCTCAGCTAGATATTAAGAAGAGAAACGGTATAGAGGAAGGTTAGTAACAATTCTTACTTATCGTAAGTTTTATATATTTTGTATAAATTACTAACCAAGATATACAGAGGGCGGCACGGTGGCACAGTGGGTAGCGCTGCTGCCTCGCAGTTGGGAGATCTGGGGACCTGGGTTCGATTCCCGGGTCCTCCTTGCGTGGAGTTTGCATGTTCTCCCCGTGTCTGCGTGGGTTTCCTCCGGGCACTCCGGTTTCCTCCCACAGTCCAAAGACATGCAGGTTAGGTGGATTGCCGATTCTAAATTGGCCCTAGTGTGTGCTTGGTGTGTTTGTGTGTGTCCTGCGGTGGGTTGGCACCCTGCCCAGGATTGTTTCCTGCCTTGTGCCCTGTGTTGGCTGGGATTGGCTCCAGCAGACCCCCGTGACCCTGTGTTCGGATTCAGCGGGTTGGAAAATGGATGGATGGATGGAAGATATACAGAACTGAGTCTTCAGTCTGGGGCATCTCTAAAACAAGCAGAAAGATTGTTCCTTAGCTTTGGACCGCATAGCTAAAAGTGTTACCTCCTGCTATTGTTTTATTAATTCTTGAAATCCTTTCTACAGCATCATCTTGAAATCTTAGTCCCCTTAATGTTATATTTACTCCCATAAAAACAAGCCAAAAGTACTGAATTTTTTTCAGCAACAAAAATGTTATTATGTGTAACAGAAACACATAAATACCAAAACGTCAACATAATCTCAGTAGGAAAGGTATGCCTTGGGTCTATTGTACTGTACTGGTGCAGATTTAGTATTTGTAGTTCATGTGACATGTTTTTAAACAGTTACCAACACACTCAAGCAATGCTTAAACAGATGTCAAATGACTTTTTGTAATATTTTTTTTTGTTGCTTGTGCATGACGGGTTAAATATCATGCCTGACTCATACGATTCACATTGGCCCTTCTGTTATTGCAAAGCATAGTGACTTCCACATTTCTCCTGACACAAACATTGACAATTGCTGCATTGTGAACACTATATAAGTATAAGAAGAAAAAGTAATCTTTTAAAGCATACTAGCTGCTCTGTTGTTATGCTTAGGCTAAGTTTTTTGCTGACAGACTGGCTGAACTAAGAAGTAAACATATGGTCATGCAAAGAGTTCATAACGAATCATAAATAACTAAAAAGTCACATACTCCTAAGTTAACCAGACTGGCAATCAGACTAGTGGACCAGGTTAATCATGACCGTTTCAGGTATCAGTGTTCTGCCATGTCCCGTTAGCAACTGGATATAACCAATCATGTTAAAGGTTTTCTGATTATGTAATGAATTCCTTGGAATTGTGATCTAACCAAAGAAGTGTATAAATAGAACCCAACAGGTGCCCCTCCTTGTGACACTTGCTAGTAAGATGGTTGCGCTTCTGTAAGGGTCACCTCTTGCAAGAATTAGATAATAAAGAAGATTGATTGACGCTTTCTCTTGCCTGTGTTTTATTGACTCCATTACTTGGAGAGAACAGGACACCCTGTTTTGGGGTGCCGCTAAATTTCTTCCACAGTGTGTGCAACAACTGGTTTGTGAACCAGTACACACTCTTGACTGGTTTACCCACTATGTTCTGCAGGATAAGGGGACTGAAAATGTTTCACGTCTTCTGTAAGGCTGCCAGTGACAGTGACAAACAAATGCTTAACTCTACCGACACTGACTTAGCTGTATTCTACGCAAGACTGTCATCTACAAATCATAAAGAGTCCAGATAATCATTCTCAACAGACATCTCTAGATGGGGATTACCTGTAAATGGGCAATGAGTAGGCGCAGGATTGTCAACAGCAGTATTAAGACGACACTAAACATCACTGAAACTTGGCAGGTCAACTTCATCAAACGGGTGTCAATTTCACTGTTTATGTCCATATCTGATGATCAATTTGCATCATCATCACTATTGCTCAGTTAGAGCAATAGTTCAGTTTCAGTTTGCTCTAAAACTGACTATACAGCTTTTCATTAGCCATTGTGTTTTTTGTTGAAGGTTCCACCCCACTAATGAATATTGATGATTTACCATAGAGTTACCATAAGGTGGCTTAATGCATACAAATAATGGTTTTTTGCAAATATAATTTGTTATATTATTTCATCCACTAGATGGCAGCAGAATACTATCCCTTGACTCATTTGGTCCTAATACTGTAAAGCAGATCATTACACATAACTCAGGCTTTACCATATTTACATAGGATTCCCAGCCCAATTCACACTTAGTGTAATTTTCAGTTCTTCATTTTCTCTTCAGTTTCCTTTTGAGTACTTAAACAAAATAGTGATATCATTGCTAATAAGGAGCAGTTAAAACAATGACTACAGCTGTTTAAGACAAAAATAAGCAATTAAGGGTTCAAAATCTTAACAAGCAAGACAACTAAAATGAACCATAAATATGTCACAATAAGAAGCAATAAGTGCTTCTTCATCAGCAATGAATGACTTCTCATGAAGCAAATGGGTTCTAACAAAAACCTGAAGCCACTGCGCCCCTTCAGGACAAACGTTGCTCAGCCCAGATTTAAAGGGTCTGAGTCTTAAATAGCAAATAAATTAAGTGAAGTTAATTAGTAGCAAAAAATAGTCACTCACTAATTAAGAAAAAAGAATGAAAAGCTGTAGTCTCTGTAGGCCTCCAGGATCAGAATTGGACACCTCTGCTCTAAATTATTAATTTCTGAATGAGATAGACTAGTGCCACATCCAGGGTTAATTCTTGCCTCATCATCATTATTGGCTTGCTTGCTTCTCTGACATCTGAATGGTATTATTCAAGGTAGATACTTTATGAATGGATGGTTCTTCTTTTGAACCATACTGATCATACCTCCAGTTGTTACTGTACATTGTCAAAGGAGGAGCATCACTAAGAGCTCCTCAGTCAGTGCTTTGTTAGTGTTTGGCTAATATCTAGTGCTTTAGTTGCTTTGCACTTGACTTGTAATTCAAGCTGGGTGGAAAAGCAGCTCTTGCAAAGCTGGGTCACCACTACCTAAGCAACACATCCAGCAATGTGAAATGTTGAAAGCAGGATAGAATGGTAGAAGATGCAGGAGAAGATATGGATTGGATGAGTTTATTTTTTTTATGATTGGAACATGATCAGCAGCCTTAACTTTTGTAGTAACGAATTACAGATCAAGCATCTTTAGGGAATAGTTTATTGACTCATGACTACTAACATGTGAGGTGTCCTTATAAGATGTGTTTTGTTAATCCTGATTTGACAGGGTGCTAATTCTACATTAAAGAATACTGCTAAATACGTGTTAAATGCTTAATATCTTTTTACAGCAGCTGTAATGAAAATGTACAAAAGCAGTTTGAGGAGACCCTAGTGACCTGTATAGTTATTTATTTTTTATGCAGCCTTTGATTGTCAGTGTGATTAAAAAAAATATATTGCTGATGCTGAGAGCTTTTACGTGTAGCTAACAAGGTTTATTTTAGGCAGGCATTGTGGTGTAGCAGCTTTTAAAGCCATTAAGATTCAGGTTCAATTCTTGTGTGAGTCAGCCCTAGTTGATGAGCCACTTTAAAAAACAGAGCAAAAAATGCAGAAATACCATCAGCTTTCATTCTGATTTAATCTTCCTCCTGTCGCTAACAAGGTCTTAAAGTAATCAGGATGAGAAATATAAAAGGGTTCATTCTTTGTATATGTGCTTTTATACTAAAATACTGTATATATAAAGGTCCCTAGTTTCAGACAAGGGTTTTTAATTAGTATTGGTGTGCTACACAGAGTTGACAGTTAGTAGGCCTGTATTAATATATTTATATAATCTGACACACTGCTCAAATGTAGCTGTGCAGGTATGTATTAAAAGTAAATGTTTTGTAACGGATATGGATCTGTCTTTAATACCACAAGGCTACAGGTTCAGTTACTACCTATGGGATTGAATGACCCTGTCTGGGTTCCATCTATATGCAGAAGAGTACTAATATTCAGTTGATTGATCCATTTTAAATTATATTTTCAGAATCTCTTAATGGTTTGGCATCATATATGCAAAATAATACTCATAGAAAATGCAAGGACTTGTCTATGTGTTGTACAAAAAAATGTGGTACTTAACACAGGTTAGTTCTTTTCCATTTGAAATGTCCTAAGAGCTGATATTAGACAGGGTGTGTGATTTAACATGTAGGCTAATGCATGAAAATAAATAATTTGTGCTTCTGTCAAACTCAAATGATGCCAAAATGCCTAAAGAATATAAAAAGTAATGTAGTTTTATAAAAAAAAAATATAACAATTACAGTAGGAACCACAGTATGTGTTGTGTTTGTCATGCAAAACAAAGAGGAAAACAACAAATAAATAAATATGGTCATATATGGCCTAACTCCACATCTGTGTGGCATAGCTATTTGGTAGGATGGAAGGTAAACTTGCCCCTCTACTTTGTACCTTTTAAAGGTTTCCAATGCTCACATGTTCCATGTTTCTCTCAGAATTCTTCTTCTCCTGCTAGTCTAATTCTTGCCTCTCACTCTAGACTTATCGTTTGAGTAAGTACATGGGACTTCAACACCCTAGCTAGGAGCAGTTTCAGCAAGCAAGGTGATAAGAATGTCCCTGGACCAGGCTAGTCTCAGGCACTCGTTGGAGTCATTATTCCAAAGATTTCCCTAGCAGTCTCAAATATTCCTTTTGCCTTGAGCCCCATCTTCTAACTAATAAGTCAGGCAACACTTCACTTCTGCCACCTATCATCTATCATCTTTACTACCTAGTATCTATCCTTCCTTCAGAAGTTTATTTTGTAATACAATTATTAGGTACAGTCCATGATAAATCGTGGATTATTGGTCTGCCACTTAACTCTGAGAACAGAAACACTATGTAATTAAAATTAATTAAACAGAGTGTACATTTAATGTCACTTGCAACACACTCACTCAAGGATGCCATTCTTGACATGCACATTCCAAGGTGTTTGTTATGTGTTCTAATTAAAATACAGTGCATTTTTCAATCCAAAAGATGGTACATACAGTCAACAGTATAATATAATGAAGGAAATTTGAAACAGAAAAGAATATAGTAAATAAAAGTGACCTACAGGGAAAATACTAATCCCATTGGAGTCCATTGACTGTTATACAAAGGGCAGCAGTTGATGGTATGATGGCAGTTGTCTCAAAGTCAGGTCCTATTAGGCCACCATGCCGTCTTTATAGGTGTTAATGGATTTGTTTTTTATTTATGTTATTTATTCCTCCTCTCGTTTGTTATATTAATGAGGGCAGAATACCAGAATACATATATAATGTACTCAAATGAGATCAGTGCTCCTTCCATCATTATTTTTATTTCCTATTATTCTTTTGCAATTTAAATTTTCCTTTATTGATTTATACTGTTAGATTGCCTGTTTGTTAATTATACGACATTTGGTACATTTAAATGCAATACCTTTAATTACTGCATGTATTACAAAATGCACTTCGAAAAATATTAATGCTGAATACGCCCAACTGAGTGGAACTGTCAGACAGACAAAAATCGGCTTATATTATATAGATTGTTTCTGAAATAACTATTCTAACTCCAGAACATTTTCCACAAATTATATTTATTAGGAAAGTCACAATTGTTATGATTGGAGTTTACTTATCTCTTATAGCTCCACTCTTGTCCTGCGTCATGGAAAACTACATGTAGCTTTGGCCCTGATCTTGCCCTCTCTCAAATAAGTTGATACAAAGAAATTCATGTTTAAAACAAAAAGAAAATATGTATAAGCCTGCATCATCTTGAAGATCCTTGATTCATAATTCATAGCTCAACAAATGAAAATAGATTCCAGAGTCAAAGGTGCTGGTGTTATTTGCTCGCAATAAGATAAATGAAACGACTTCTTCTTTCACAGTAATCTTATCTACTTGTTCCTTCATTACATCCACTTTATACAGGTAAGGCATCAATGGCATAGTAGCAGAGTGCTATTTTGTTAAGGACACTGCCAGAATGACCGCTTTGTCCACTGATGAATAATTAGAGGTACTTGGAAAATGCTGAATAAAGTCAATTCCTTCACAAATTTATTGTAGCTTCTTTAACATGTTGACTGCCACAATAAAAATAGGTAAATTTGCTTGTAATGTACCAATGTACATTCATAGTGGTATTTTAATATACTAATAAAATATGTTTTGTTATTAATGAAAACTCACAATAAAAATGTTTTTCCCCTAAAAAAATCTTTTTGAGTTACTTCATTGTACGTGAATGGAACAGAAATTTTTTTGTGCATGCCAGTCACTCGAAAACATCTTTGTGCACACCAGCTATTCAATATACAATTTGTTGTAATCGAATGTTGCATTTTCCATTTGATTTTCATAGTGGTGGGATGCTAATGGTTGAGAGAAATTCAGATGGCTGTGGTTCTACATATGTATAAATTATTTTTCTGAAAAACAAATGTTAATTTGTCCAAAATATTGGTAATAAGAAAAAAACATCGCTGAAAGTTAGATATTCTGTTCTGTCGACTAAGATCTTAACATTAGTAAAACCAAAAAACTGGTTATTGACTTTCGCTGCACCAAAGAGTCTGGTCACTATTCAGGGAGTGAATGTGGAGGTGATCCACTCCTACAAGTAGATGGGAGTCAAGTTCAATGACAGGATGGACTAATCTTGGAACCCAGAAGAACTATACAAAAAAAGGGCAGAGCTGGCTCTTTTTCCTTAGGAAACTGTGTTCCTTTAATATGGGAGTGACATACTTCCCATTTGTCTATCTTCTACAACACTGTGATGGCCAGTGTGGTTTTCTATGCTTTGGTGTGCTGGGCTGGTAACATCACTTCAAGAGATGACCACAAATTAAAAGAACTAATTATAATGGGAAGCTCAGTTATGAGACACACACTGGACCCCTGGAGGTAGCAGTGAAGGAGAGAACCAAAACAGAACTGAGTGTCATTATGAACAATGCTGCATATCTTCTTTCTGACACACTAACAGTGAACACTTTCAGCCAATGAATTATTGAGCAGAAGTTTGTCAAGAAATGCTACGGGGGCCAAAGTGTGCATATATATGTATACTTATTTATCTACCTGTTTATGTGTTTATTTATGTAATGAGCCACATTTCCCACTAGGGACTATCTATCTATCTATCTATCTATCTATCTATCTATCTATCTATCTATCTATCTATCTATCTATCTATCTATCTATCTATCTATCTATCTATCTATCTATCTATCTATCTACCTACCTACAGTATTAAAGGTTCTGTAATTGATCTTCACAATTCTGAGCTGCTGATTTGCATCACCAGGGCGCCATTATCCTCTTGGTCCCATGCCTGACCTCAACTAGCATAGAATGTCTACATAAGTAGGCATATTTTTCTAAATTTACATTTATTTTCTTAGCAGATGCTTTTATCCAAAGTGACTTACAAATGAGGTTAACATAATCCAGCAATATTAGTCTGGGGACTGTTTAGGAACAAGTATTATGAAACAAAGGGTGCAAAACTGATTACCACAAGTGCAGAGCTCATAAAAAATACAAGAAAGTTACAATTCCTATATAATAAAACCTAACAGCTAATATCAGTTAGACAGAAATTCACCAAACAAGAGAGTCTTTGAACACTTCTTAAACAAATTAAGGGAGTCAGAATTTCAATTGGAGCTGGATTATTCGTTCCACCAGCTAGGAGCTACAGATGAAAAGAGTCTAGATTGAGATTTAGTAATATGCTGAGGTGGCATCACCAGATGTTGTTCATCAGCAGGCCTGAGTGGTTGAGAAGGCGCACAGGACCTCACAAGTGTCTCCATATATGTAAGTGTTGATCCACTGACTACTCTGTATGCAAGAATCAAGGGTTTGAACTTATTACATGCAGCTACAGGGAGCCAGTATAGTGTTTGGAATAGATGAGTGATATGTGTCCACCTTGGTTGACTGAAATCCTGACCTGTCACTGCATTTGGAATCATCACCAGCAGCGAGTTGCAGTAGTCCAGACATGACAAGTAAAGAATTGAGCACATCTGGGAGGGCAACAACAGAAAAAAGTGTAGAAATAAAAACTAAACAATTCAAGCCCTGACATTTCTTTAGTCTGAAATGTGAAGGTTTCGCCTTCACAATACTAGCTGCATGGCTTAAACCCCAATCTACTGTCTCCTTTGGTGACCTTTGACTCTAGATACCTCTCATTGCCTGCCCAATTAAATCAGAAATTGTAATTCTGGAACTCAGAAAATGGAGAGGGTTGCAACTATTCTCGTGTTAACCTCCCCTCCTGTTCCATTTAAAGTGACTTACTGACCTGTAATAGCAGTTTATGAAATGTTTTGCTTATTTGTTAGGTGTTCCTTCTACTGAAGTCGGTCTTCCTTAACTAAAACTCCAAGGGAGCCCTATACTTGTTTTGTACCTGATTGCTTGTCTCTTTTCTCTTGATAACCTTTTTTCTAGCAAAAAGTCATTTAAATGTGTATTGTCATTAAAACTGAACCTAGAAGACTCTTTATCAAATTCATCACAAATAGCCAATAGCCAGATAGAAAGATATGAAGGTGATCCACTTCAAGAATGTTTTTAAAATGTGTTCTTCAGTCATTTAAGCAAATGGAAGTATTTTATAGGGCCAAGTTGTTGGTTTTTAGGTGGGTGCAGAAGACCATTTTTCCTACTAAACCTCACCAACCCTCTTTCTAGATATACATTAAGGAGCTCAAATGCATGTGGTGCTTGCACCCAATCATCTTCAAAAATAAGTCTTGTTTTTAATTTGGTGCTGATTTACATGTGGAGAAATTATTAAATTTTTACAAACTATTTGAACTATTCAGGCAGCCCAGCCTTGGGCCATTTGTCATGAAATGAAGATCTAAGTATCCACTATTGTTGTCACCTGAAAATACCTTGTAATGTCAGCCCTTTTCCTTGTTTCCAATACAGAATGTGTAGGTCAGTCTGAGATGTGCCTCAGGATACTATTTGGTTCCCATATGACCCCACATCATAGCCTGCTTGAATTGCCCTCCAAAGAGCCTTTAACTTTGCATTAGCAACCACCATGTTTATCCCAGTCCTGCTCAAGAAATCTGGGTTTTTTTTGTTTTTTTTTTTGCTCTGGATTTGGACCCATTTCTAATACTGCATGTGCTTTATCTGTTTTGGTGTGCTGATTTTCATCCAAACTGAATTGTTGATTCTGGGTGAAATGGTATATATATATTTTAAACAAGTAGTCATCTTAATGATTTTGAAAACATGATTCCCATAAGACATAAATTCACAACACACATAGCAGCTAAGAGTGTAAGTAAATTTCATGTTGTTGTGGTTTAAGATATTAATAGACACACAGTTATTTTCAGGAGGCATCAAATGAGAGGCTTAAAATGCGCCTTTAATAAAATACTTACAAAGTAACGGAATAAAATAAAAAAGAAATCTTTAACTTGTGTACCATGCACAGCAACTCCTCCGCCAAGCCCCCAAATCAATAGTAGTGGAATTAGAAAGCAGTGAAGCGAATGATTTTAATCTGGGACTAAATATCCAACTCTGGATTAGTCTTGGGCACTTTAACACCTTGAGAGTGAGTCATGAAATATGGATAGGGGAAGAGGGGATTATCTAGAAAGCACAAGCTAAAGCAAATGTTCCACTGATTATGGTCAACTATTATAATGCTAACGTTTCCACATTCTGAGCATAAAATAGTTCTGATGAATTAAGAAAGGCTAAGAGAGCAAGGACATGTTCTCTTTTGGAAATTACATTTTATAAATGTATGTACAAGAGATAATAAAAATAAATGATTGTGTCCTTTACATTTAGTTCCATATAGTATCCTTCTTTATGTGAACGTTGATTCCAGCATCCCCAATGATCAGACTGCATCTAAAAGGTAATTTTGTGGTATATAGCCTGTGAGGCGTGGGTGCTATAAAAGCTGTAGCCAACAGTGGGCATCACTGAGCTATGCTGTTGGAGTTCATAGCTTGGGTTCTTACTGGTCAGTCATTAGAATATCATTTGTGTATTTATTTGGTTTTTGTTTGTTTATTCATCCAGACATCACTCTAAATCTGAGTGTTGCAGAGCATTAGAACCTGTTCCGACAGCATAGCAACCACCTCTGGAGGGATGTCAATGACCCAGATTATTTGTTTATTTATCCCAGAGCCAGATTAAGACCCACTTGATGCCCAACGCACAGCCCAACAATGCTGCCCCAACCATTGTGTAAATGAAAAGACATTAAGAATCAGTAAAGCGCAAAAGGTGAAATAAGAGGTTAACAGCTTGTTTATCTGAAAAAAAAATTAAAAAAAACAAAGTGATTAAGGGCCTGTTACACAAAATAGTTAATGTGTTAAATACTAGCCAGCCTTGTTTACACTTGACAGAAGTGAAACCCTTGTCTCATGAGACAGAAACAAATTATGTAATCTGACAACACCTTCAAACTAAACTTTAGTCATTCACTATCCCAATGAAAACAATGTAACAATGCAGGTTAAAGTTGAACACACCAGGGGGGTATTTTTCGTACGTGGATTACTCGTTTTGCCGGATGTAATTGTTGACGATTTGGCGTGATCCTGGATCTGCAGGTTCTTCGAAACTCTTGCTGGATGTATTGTCATAGCAACACATCCAAATCCTCAAACCTGCTCAGAGCAGGTTTGTTCTATGTAAACAAGGATTAGCTCACACACTTAATCAGTGTCTGGGCGTGGAATTCATTCAGTCATGGCTTCGCCGTTCATGAATGAGCGACCAATTAATATCGGTACACAAATTATAAGAAGAGAATTTCATATAGAGAGGGTTTTGCGCGATCGGCAAGATCCTTTATTACTCCCGGAGGAAATTCTTTTCGAAAGATACCGCTTTAGTCGAGGGGGAATATTGTACCTCAAAAATTTATCAGGACCTTATATTCGAACTCAAACTCGGTGAAGTCGGGCTCTCACAACCACACAGACAGTATGCATTGCTTTGAGGTTTTTTGCAAGCAGCACTTTTTTTATATACTGTAGGCGATGCGGAAAAATCTATCTAAAAGTGCAGTTTGCCAGGCAATTCGTAAAGTCTGTTTGGCTCTGAAATATTTCCTTCAGGTTTTCATAATGTTTCCTGGACACCTGCGTGTACAGACAAAAGAGGCGTTTCATGCCATTGCAGGTAGGTAATACACAGGTAAAAACACCCACAGTTCCATGAAGAATCTCAATCAGCCTAACATTCTCATTACCAAGGATTTCCAAATGTGATTGGGGCACATGGGACTTTGGGAGTTTGATCAAACATTATTTGGAAAATGTACCTCTCCTCCTGATGAATAATCAGACACAGTGTCTTCATCAAATATTTGACCGTTGTCAATATCTCATTGGTCAGACACAGGTTCTAGGGATATGACATTCCCTGCAACTGACCCAACAAAGAAAGAGGGCTATATGGAACCTATGGCACACATTGAGGACAAATATATGCAATGACCATCCTTTACCTGAAATGAAGTGACCACTGCATCCTGCCACTGGTTCTGAGGAGGAGCTTCCCCCTGGAATGCCCTCATTTTGCTGGAGAGCCAACTCTTCTGCAGGGGTTAGGTCTGGACCGCGTGGACCTCCACCTGTTTTTTTGCTTGTCTGCATTCTTATTAGCTTTAAAATTAATGTTCTTTACATTATATATGATTCTTTACATCAACAATTCTTTAAATAGTTATATACCAATATTTACCAGTTTGAAGTATATTCTTGAACTTCACTTTAACCTGTTCCCGTGTTCTCCTTGCACTCACGTTTGATCTGGAATTATGACATATTAAATAATAATTAATCTAACACATAGGAAATGAAACGCTGCTTTCAGTAAGTACAATGCTCACTCGTTTAATTTGTCGGCCACTTTTTGCCAGCTGTCTTTTCTGGTTTGGGCTGCTTTTGCAGTGTTACCCCTTGTGCATATTAAATCTTGAAATTCTTCATGTTCTTCGAATAAAAGGTCTTGCTCCGCTTGTGTGAAAAAAAAAAATGCGCCCGTTGTTTCGTCATTGTGTTACAGCCTATCAAAGACTTGCTGATCATGTTTTCTAGACTCAATATATATGGGGTTTTCACTCAACGTGGGCCCGTGCATTCATCTCGGATGATTAGATCCAACTAGACTAATCTACTATACGGCTGCATTTGAAAAAACGACTTATCCCGGATGAGTTTCACCGGCATTAACTCATCCAAGATCAGGCATCTGATCTCGGATGATTTAAGTGATGTACGGAAAATACCCCCCAGATAAGGACAATTACAGAGAAGGGCATCATAGATATACAGGAACAAACTCTCTGGTTGCCCTTGATGCCTTAAGCATATGCTTATTCTGCTTAATGGTTAGTCCAGGTCTGAATTATCTATCAATCCACCTGTCTCCTGAACAAGGTCACAGGCAGCTAAAGCCAATCATGACAGAATAGGAAAAACTACCCAAGGATGGAATGCCTATCTATCTATCTATCTATCTATCTATCTATCTATCTATCTATCTATCTATCTATCTATCTATCTATCTATCTATCTATCTATCTATCTATCTATCTATACTAATAAAAGGCAAAGCCCTCACTGACTGACTCACTCATCACTAATTCTCCAACTTCCCGTGTAGGTAGAAGGCTGAAATTTGGCAGGCTCATTCCTTACAGCTTACTTACAAAAGTTAGGCAGGTTTCATTTCGAAATTCTACGCGTAATGGTCATAACTGGAACCTGTTTTTTGTCCATATACTCTAATGGAGGAGGCGGAGTTACATATCGCGTCATCACGCCTCCTACGTAATCACGTGAACTAAAAACAAGGAAGAGATTTACAGCACGAGTCAAACGCGGGAACGAAGGTAAATGACGTTAATTTTTTGAGTGTCTTTTAATATTGTGTGAGCATAAATATTAACACATGTGCAAATAAACGTGTGCATTTACGGGGTGATTTCTCAGGCTTAAAAACTCGCCTTTTATCAAACGCGGGAACAAAGGTAAATGACGTTGTTGAGTGTCTTTTAATACTGTGTAAGCATACATATTAACACATGTGCAATTAAACGTGTGCATTTACGGGGTGATTTCTCAGGCTTAAAAGCTCGCCTTTTATTAAAAAGGTAAATGCTAACTCTTTTCATTCTAAAGGGCACAAACCACGTTAGATTTCAGCCGTTAAACGCGCAAAAATGTCGGTACACCAGATAAATAAGCACAACATATTATCAGTTGTATTGTATGCTTACAATACATATGGAAATGTGTTAATCGTTAACTAATAGTATGGGATGCTGTTTTTCGACTCGCGCCTTGATTTAAACGATTCCATGTCTTGGTGGGTTTGCGTAGCTTATTGTCAATATCTTTACAGCTCTTTTTAAGACTTAATTTAAAAAGGTTTTCTTTCCTTCTTAATAAAAATTTAAAAGCAGTACTTCGCCGGTGCGAAGCGCTCACTTCACTCCCTTACGGGAATCGAACCTCAGACGTCAGCGCTAGAGGCGAAGCCCCTAAAATTGCTCCACGGCGTGTGGTTCGTTTATTTGACAGCATGTAGATCGGGGTAATTACATTCACGGCATTCGTAGTCTGATTCACAATCTGATTGTATGGGTGGTTACCTACCAGGTAACGCTTATGGTTAGCCAGCAAGTGAGCTCGAAGTGATCACTCGAGTAAAGGCAGCTTCACAAAAAAACAGATCCTTAATATGTTGTTATTAGTATATTTTCTCTCAATTTAAAAAGGTTTTCTTTTCTTCTTAATAAAAATTTAAAAGCAGTATGGTTAGCCAGCAAGTCAGCTCGAAGTGATCACTCGAGTAAAGGCAGCTTCACAAAAAAACAGATCCTTAATATATTGTTATTAGTATATTTTCTCTCAATTCAAAAAGGTTTTCTTTTCTTCTTAATAAAAATTTAAAAGCAGTACTTCGCCAGTGCGAAGCGTGGGGATTTGAGCGACTGACACATACAGACATATTCATGAGTGCAGGTACTTCGGAAAGAAAGCACCGTGTAAACCTAAAGTTTAAATTAAGTTCATAGACCTACAAAAGGTTGCCATTGATTTCAGGCAAGATTGCTTTTCTCCTGTACAACTATACGTTGCATTCTCAAGAGTGTGCTTGCACGGCTTGGTCATATTACAACCGGAGTGCTGAACTGACAACGTGGTATGCAAACAGAACTATAACAATCGTAAAAAAAGAAAAAAAAAAAAGCAAAGAACCCTTGCATTTAATAAAAAGGCTCCTTCCTTGGCGTTCGTTTATAAAACAGCGGAAAAGCTGTGTTAAGGCTGCTTCACAAAAAAACTGATCCTTAATATAGATATAGATATATATAGATATAGATATATGTATGTATGTCTATATATATATATATATATGTAAGCTTATAAGTACTGCCTTACTTCTCTTTAAGAAAGGAAGATGTAATGATACTTGATTTAAACGATTCCATGTCTTGGTGGGTTTGCGTAGCTTATTGTCAATATCTTTACACCTGTTTTTAAGACTTATTGACTGAAACGGGCTTTTACGAAAAAAGTTAGGGCTTTGCTACAGGATACACCCTCCACAAGTTAAAGAAGTAAAAATAAAGGTGAATATTTCTGTTTTATTTAAACCTTTTAAGTTCGTATGCATAGACCCATTTGGCTGTTTTAGTTTTTTTTTTCTTTCTTCAGTAATATTTAATCTCCTTAAAGAAAAAGAACATATGCATTGTACTTTTTTTGTATCTCTTTAGTAATATTTTAGTGTAAAAGGATAACCAGTATTTAAACCTTTTATGTTACTTTATAAAGTTATTTTACTCAATGTTGAAAAATTAATAAGAAAGCTACATATTTTGGCAGCTGCTGCTTTCATTTTCAATGAAATGAAAAAAGCTCTCCAAGAGAAAACCTCAATGAAGAAGAAACAGTTTGCAAAAAAAGGAGAAACCCTCATTTATAAAGGTTTGCTGCAGATGACTTAACTGAAAATAAATGAATAGTTCCTATGTGTATAATACATATTTATCTATTTTACTTATGCCTTTATTCCAGCAACTTTCAACATCTGAGGTACAATTTGTTACATTACTTTTGTTTTTTGCAGCACAGGCAGGTGAAGTGACTTCCTCAGGTGTCACACAGTGGTGTCAGTACCAGGATTTGAACTGACAAGCTCCGGGTTTGCTGAAATATTACTGAAGAAAGAAAAAAAACGAAAACGGGCAAATAGGGCTATGCATACAAATGTCCATCCATCCATTATCCAACCCGCTATATCCTAAATACAGGAGCCAATCCCTGCCAACACAGGGTACAGGAAACAAACCCTGGGCAAGGTGCCAGCCCACCGCAGGGCGCACACACCCACACACCATGGACAATTTAGAATCGCCAATGCACCTAACCTGCATGTCTTTGGACTGTGGGAGGAAACCGGAGTACCTGGAGGAAACCCAGACAGACACGGGGAGAACATTCAAACTCCACGCAGGGAAGCGAACCCGGGTCTCCTAACTGGCACCTTTCACTGCGCCACCATGCCTCCCGCATACAAACTTAAAAGGTTTAAATAAAACAGAAATATATACCTTTATTTTTACTTCCTTAACTTGTGGAGGGTGTATCCTGTAGCAAAGCCCTAAGTTTTTTCATGAAAGCCCCTTTCAGTCAATAAGCCTTAAAAACAGGTGTAAAGCTAAACTTGCAGCACCGCTATTCAATTACACTTGCCTAACGCCACTCCTAAGGGGAGATACTGTGGGATCTGGGCATCCGTCAAAGCACCAATCACAGGCCCGATTAGAAAGCGGGAAGCTGTGATTTGTCGTCTCCCTCCCATGTAACAATCACAGCCCGTGTTACAACGCACTATTTATATATGTATGTATATATGTATATATGAAGAGGATGGATGGATGGATGGATGTATATGTGTGTGTTTATGTATGTGTGTATATGTATGTGTATATATATGTTGATATGTGTATATATATATATATATATATATATGTATATATATGTGGATGTGTATATGTATATACTGTATATATATATATATGTATATATGTATATGTAGATATGTGTATATATGTATATATGTATATGTATATATATGTTTACATAACCTCTTTAACACACTACTTCTCCGCTGCGAAGCGCGGGCATTTTGCTATATATATATATATGTCAATGTATGTATGTATATATGTATGTCTATGTTTATATATATATATATATATATATATATATATATATGTACATATGTATATATATGTAGATGTGTAAATTTGTATTTGTATATATATGTATATGTGGATGTGTATATGTATGTATATATATGTATATGTAGATATGTACTGTATATGTATATATATGTTTACATAACCTCTTTAACACACTACTTCTCCACTGCGAAGCGCGGGTATTTTGCTAGTCTATCTATATATCTATATATACCAGTAACGGCGCACTGCACAATAACGTTCAGTGAATACACTTGACTGACAGCGTTCTAGATATTCTCACGTGATCATTGTCTCTTTGTCGTCGCTGGATGGCATTTTGTTCTGTCTCATTTGCCTTTGCAATTCTGCCACTTTTGACAACTAACTGGCGATGTCGATTAGCCTCTTCCTCAGTCTCATTTGCTCTTGTGAATCTCTTTTGCTCAGTGTCGGCCTGTCTTCATTGTATGGTCCGTTCTTTGGTCTTAGTTGCTGGAGAAATTCTCTTTCGCTATGCGTCAGCCTATAATAAATGCTGAGTGCACTCTTCATAGTTTTCATACTCTTTCTCTGTACATTTAGCATTCGTTTGCTCAGAGGTTAATGCGCTTGCTGCTTCCTGAGCAGCTCTTCTTTTCTCCAGCCTAGCGGCCTGCTTCTTCTCTTCTTTCGTCTGCATCTTTTCGCGTTAAAACTGATTGTCAGTTTTTGTGTTGCAATTACTTAATATGTTTTCCTTAATTTTTCACTTGAGCTGGCACTTAAATCATTCTTGAGGCAGATTGAAGACTTAATATATGAAGAGGTAGGGGAAGTGACGGCAAAGGTGGTAGGGAATGAGAATGGTGCCTGTACGCATGTAACGCATGGCCACTCTGCTGCCTGTTGCCCGAGAGTTGATTCTACAATAAAATAAAAATAAAAAGAGTAATTCCCACCCCGAAACAGGATAGTAGAGGTCACGTAGCATATGTGTACCAAATTTCAAGTTAATAGGTCATTTTGCGAGATACAGGTGATTTGAAATCCTGGACAGAATAACAAACAGCCATTATATAAGCTATATAACATATATATAACAGCGTATTATATAAGAAGATATATATATATTGTGATAGACAGCCCGACCACAGAAAGACAGACACCGGATGTCGAATGCCACACACGTTTATTAAACTATTTACACGAATCAAACAGTCCTGCAACCCACACAGTGCTCCAGCACCAAACACCCTCCAATACGGGCCTTTAAATGTCTATGGGCCACCTCTCTTCTTCCTGTCGCTGGAGTTTTGTCCACCTTCAGCTCCTGACTCTAGCTCTTCGACTGTAGGAAGACGGCCCCTTTTATATTCACCTGGATGTGCTCCAGGTGCTTGCTGATGACCTTCCGGCGGCACTTCCTGGTGTGGAGGAAGTGCTGCACGAGCACCTGGAAGCACTCTGGGTGTCCCTGGAAGGTTCTTCCTCCACCTGCCCAGGTGTGGAGGAAATGCAGCTTTCTCTGGCTCCATGATACTGTGGGCGCCCCCTGGTGGTGGCCACAGGCCCCAGTGGGTTTGAGCCTCCTGGCTCCGTCCCTGTGGCCCCCTCATTATCCAGGGCAGTTGCCCCCTCATGGCCCGGGGGACATAAAAACTAACTGCCGGTCCTATATATATATATATATATATATATATATATATAGAGAGAGAGAGAGAGAGAGAGAGAGAGAGAGAGAGTGTATTTCAATCACTACTTCTAACTATCTCCTGAATAGAGTCATTGAGGATGCATTGCAGGATCTAGTCTTGGAATAGTTATCTAGTCACACCAGGCCAATTTAGAATTGCCAGTTAAACTCATATGAATTTCACTGGGATTTGGTTTTCGAAATAAGTGGGAGTATCGAGAAAGAATCAACTGACACAAGTAGAACTCTTTACAGTCCCTTTACTGACAGAAACTAGGGCACAAATTGAGCTTACATCCCTAAAGCAGTGAAAGAGTACTACCAGCAATTCTGCAATTATATTTATTATCAAACATTTGCTGTTGTAAGAAAATATTGCTTTAAAATTTTTAAAGTTTCTGTCTGTCTCATCCATTTTGCTTCTGCATTTTCATCAATCTATAGGGTCAAAGTAGATGAGCCTTTGTGAGGTGGAATGAGGTAGTGTTGTGATACATAAAGAGTTCCTTAATCTTTACAGCAGTTGATGTGGTCACTAGCTTGTTAGCTGTCCTCATGCCTGTGGCTACGGGTCTAAACACGCTTCAGCTCTCATTGTCATTATTATTAGAGGTTTCCATTCAGCCAGTAATATAAATCATTATTTATATCCTGTAATGTGAATGAGAAGTGAATGTGATTGAGCTTTCAGGCTTTGTCTACTCTCATTAATACAAGCCACTTATAATATTAGGTGACAATACATGTTGGCAGAGATGCAGCTCTGCCCACTGGCAACTTCCCACTGGCAATGAATAAATGAATCGAGACACACATAACATCCTGTTAGACAGAGCTATAGAAAAGCAGACATAATAGCTTGCACTAGTCAGCCATGCTTGGCTTAAAGTGCATTTGCGAAAGCCGTTCAGGTGAAATGTACTGAGGCTTCAAGTGCTTCCACCTTCTGTGCTAGGCCATTTTAGCAAGCTGAAATAATAAAATCTTTTAAGAGATTTCATTTGCTGATTTAATTCCTTTCAAGACAATTACTAATGGTGCTTGCTGGATTATGCTGCCCACTATAAAGTGAACACTCTTTTACAACAGTCACTGCACTATAAACTCTAACCCAGTCTCTGCCTTTCTTTAAAAAAAAACATCATAAAGTCAAGTGTTTTTCTCATAAATATGAATCTGAAATTAGCTCATTTCCATGTCACCTATAATCAAGTGATGAGTTTAATTAGATACCATACTATATTTCTGTCTAATATGAAAGAATACCCAGAAAGCAAGATGTTGCTAGATGCAGTGGAACCACTGGGATGGGTCGGAGCATTGTAAAGTCCTATGAACTGCCTCTAGGTGGGATAAAGTGTCAGACTGGCCGAAGGAAAGATCTTGTTCATGTGTGGAAACACAGGAGCCAGTTTTGGGCAATTCATCCTGTTTAAAGGACAGTAGGCAGGGGAAGGACCAGGAGAGATAAAGTGAAAAAGAAAAGAATCCTACAGGAAAGCATTAAATATTTCCCCAGCATGCCAGAGAATGGGGATACCTAACCTTTCCTGTAAATAAGTGGCAATGAGGAAATGCCACAGGTGGTAGCACCGTCTTGCCACTAGTGTGCACGCATTCTCAGGAGGGAATGTTAGGACCGTGCTGTGCCTTGGAGACCTAGTCCTTTAAGATCATCTGAGAGCTTAGGGGTGCATGCATACTGAGTGCTGACAGGGCGAGTTTTAGCCTGGTGTCATCAGAAGAAATGGAAGGAGTCCACTGTAACTTGAAGTGACCTTGGGAGGTGGTTTAAAAGCTAGACATTTGAGTGCACGGTGGGGAGTACAGAGAAGGGAACTGCTGAACTGGAAGGAGGAAGACATGCCAGAGTCGGAGCGACAAAGAGAGAGTGAGGGAGAGATGGGAGGTAAAAAAGTGGTCTTTGGCACTGGACTGGTGGGTAGGTCATTGTACCAAGTTGTTAATTGTTTGTTCAGCATAATGGAAAAGTGGTTGGTGATTATATCTCATAGCTCCATTTGTCTGGGATCAATTCCTAAACTGGTCATGTCATGTCCAATGAGAAGTTTCATATGACTCAGGCGCTGCCGAGAGTGGCAGCCTTTTCAGCAGCTCCGTGTATGACTTTATTTTTCTGCTTTTATTTTTCTCTTTTTTATTGATCACTCCTATCACTTTATTTTATATGGATTTTATGTGGATTCATTCCCTGGACACACTTACTTTTACAACGTGGGCATGGATTTTTACACGCCGAGACTCGTCTATTCAAGTACTCAACTTCGAGCGCTGAGACCAAATGCCAGTGCCGGTGTGGTTCCCTATTTACCCGACGAGGTAAGAAGGCGGTATCGTGGCAGCAGAGCCGGCAATAAGCTAAAAATGAAGCGGCTTGCGAGAAAGTGGCATTTTAAGCCTTCGGTGCCTTCTGTGATTCTGGGAAATGTGAACTCAATCTCAAATAAGATCGACGAACTGGCTTCGCTGGTAAAAAATGTCAGAACCTACAGAGAATGCAGTTTGTTGTGCTTTTGCGAAACGTGGCTAACTACTGCCATCCCAGATGCTAACGTGGAGCTACCCGGGTTTAGCACAGTTAGAGCGGACAGAGATGCAAGTACCTGCGGGAAGCACAAAGGAGGAGGACTCGCTCTCTATGTTAATACACGGTGGTGTAACTCTGGACATGTTAACGTCAAAGTCTCCACTTGCTGCAGGGACATCGAACTGTTGGCCGTAAGTTTGCATCCCTATTACTTGCCCAGAGAGTTTGGACACGTCATTGTTGTTATCGTGTACATCCCTCCTCGGGCGGACGTGGAGACAGAGAGTGACATCATCCATTCTGCTGTTGCTAAGTTACAAATGCAGCACCCTGAGGCGCTTGTGCTAATCGCTGGAGACTTTAACCATGTGACACTGGACAAAACATAACCTGCCTTCTTCCAGTATGTGGACTGTAACACCCGGGGAAATAAGACTATTGATTTACTGTATGCAAACGTTAAAGACGCATACAGCGCCACCCCGCTGCCTGCGCTTGGGAAAGTAGATCATAACCTGGTTCTGCTTCAGCCTCACTACAAACCAAGAGTGAGGGTCCTACCTACAACCACACGCTCATTCAGGAAGTGGTCCCAGAGGCAGAGAAGGCTCTGAGAGAATGCTTTGTAAGTACAGACTGGGATATCCTGCAGGGATCACATAGTGAGAACATTGAGGAAGTTGTTGACTGCACTACTGACTACATCAACTTCTGTATGGACATTGTAGATCCAGTAAGAACTGTATGCTGCTATGTTAGGGCCTTTTGAACCAGAAGAAAAGGGCTTTTAAAGGCGGTGATCAGCATGAGCTCAAGCGCGTGCAGAAGGTCCGAGTCCAGCTCCGGGTGGCGAAGGAGCAGTACAGGAGAAAGCTGGAGCAGAACTTGCAGAATAACAGCATGAAGGAAGTGTGGGATGGTATGAAGATTATCACTGGCTGCAGCTCGAAGCGGGGTAGCACCATCGAGAGAGACGTGAAGAGAGCAAACCAAATGAACAACTTCTTTAACAGGTTTGACCACCCTAACCCACTCTCACTCTCACCTCGGAGTACTGCACCCTCCACACATCCTTCTGCTGATACCAGCATAGGAGAGACATCCCCACCCATAATTACAACAGTGCAGGTGAGCAGAGAGCTGAGGAGGCTTCATGCCAGCAAAGCAGAGGGTCCAGATGGAGTATCGCCACGACTGCTGAAGGTCTGTGCATCGGAGCTGGGGGGTCCTCTACAGCGCATCTTCAACCTGAGCCTGGAACAGGGGAGAGTCCCGAGGCTTTCGAAAACATCTTGCATCACCCCAGTCCCAAAGGTATCACGTCCTAGTGAGCTGAATGACTTCCGGCCTGTTGCTGTGACATCACATGTGATGAAGACCATGGAGAGGCTGCTGCTTCACCACCTGAGGCCACAGGTTCAACACGCCCTCGACCCTCTGCAGTTTGCATATCAGGAGAAGGTGGGAGCGGAGGATGCCATCATCTATATGCTACACCGATCCCTCTCCCACTTGGACAGAGGCAGTGGTGCTGTAAGAATTATGTTTCTTGACTTCTCTAGCGCCTTCAACACAATCCAACCTCTGCTCCTTAGGGACAAGCTGACAGAGATGGGAGTAGATTCATACCCGGTGACATGGATCGTGGACTATCTTAAAGACAGACCTCAGTATGTGCGTCTTGGGAACTGCATGTCTGACATTGTGGTCAGCAACACAGGAGCGCCACAGGGGACTGTACTTTCTCCGGTCCTGTTCAGCCTATATACATCGGACTTCCAATACAACTCGGAGTCCTGCCACGTGCAAAAGTTCGCTGACGACACTGCTATCATGGGCTGCATCAGGAGTGGGCAGGAGGAGAAGTATAGGGACCTAATCAATGACTTTGTTAAATGGTGCGACTCAAACCACCTACACCTGAACACCAGCAAAACCAAGGAGCTGGTGGTGGATTTTAGGAGGCCCAGACCCCTCATGGACCCCGTGATCATCAGAGGTGACTGTGTGCAGATGGTGCAGACCTATAAATACCTGGGAGTGCAGCTGGATGATAAATTAGACTGGACTGCCAATACTGATGCTCTGTGTAAGAAAGGACAGAGCCAGTTATACTTCCTTAGAATGCTGGCGTCCTTCAACATCTGCAATAAGATGCTGCAGATGTTCTATCAAACGGTTGTGGCGAGCGCCCTCTTCTACGCGGTGGTGTGCTGGGGAGGCAGCATTAAGAAGAAAGACTTCTCACTCCTGGACAAACTGGTGAGGAAGGCAGGCTCTATTGTTGGCATGGAGCTGGACAGTTTGACATCTGTAGCAGAGCGACGGGCACTAAGCAGGCTCCTATCAATTATGGAGAATCCACTGCGTCCACTAAACAGTGTCATCTCCAGACAGAAGAGCAGCTTCAGCGACAGACTGCTGTCACTGTCCTGCTCCACTGACAGACTGAGAAGATCATTCCTCCCCCAAACTATGCGACTATTCAATTCCACCGGGGGGGTAAACATTAACATTATACATAGTTATTGTCTGTTTTTACCTGCATTATTATCAATCTTTAATTTAATATTGTTTTTTTTGTATCAGTATGCTGCTGCTGGAGTAAGTGAATTTCCCCTTGGGATTAATAAAGTATCTATCTATCTAAGTTTCTGCTTGTATTCTGGATTTATGTTTTGTCCCTAAGATGTGTGTTATAAATTACTTCATATCTTGCCTTGTGTGAGTAATGCTTGAGATGGACTAGCATTTATATCCCCAGAGGAAACATGATGTCACTTCTGTGCTGACAACGTTCCATATAAACTGCCACACACGTGGATGTAAGTATTCATTTTGGGAGCAGCTTCTGCAGGAGAGCGAAGCGAACAGGGGGCAGAGCCCCCTAGTTATATTATACTAGCCAACCCGCGGTGTAGCATACGCCGCATAATTATGTATTGATGGGTGAACACTTCCTGAACGACACAGTTGTCCAAATGGGGTGGGTTTGTGGATACCACTGTGAGTGAATGAAAAGATAGACCTCTGGAGAGAGCAACATATAATTGTCCATGACTGAAAGCGGGATCGTCTGTGACGAAGAAGGCCACACTGGTGAAAGTTACTTCGTCGGTAGGGATAAGTGTCAGTACTTGTAGATTAAGGTGTAGCAAGTCTTCGTTGTTGACGCTTAATATAGCTTGCGTACTGAGATGTTCCGGAGTCACAGTTGAGAAACACTTTTTTAATGTCTTTTAAGCACAGGGGAAAAAATGAACATGCGAAACATCCGTAATGTAATAAGCCACCAAGAAAAGTAACATTGCAACAATGCTATCTACGACCCGATCTCTGTAAACAGAAGTGAAAACAAAATCGAGCCCGGTGTATTCTTTAACTGCCTTGTGGCGCTGTAGTAGTGCTGCTGCTTTGCAGTAAGGAGACTGTGGAAGATTGTGGTTTCGCTTCCCGGTTCCTCCCTGTGTGGATAGCGCTTTGAATATCAATGAAACGAAGTATTAACAGGAAATTGTCTTCGTGTAATAGTAAAAGGCAAATTATCCGTGACAAACAAACTGTTTTACACGCTGCATACCAACCCGCGGTGTAGTATACGCCGCATAATCACGCTGCTTTTTAAATGTTTTTTAAGCAGGGGGAAAAAAAATGAACATTTGCAAAATACGTAATGCTGCTTTCAGTAAGTACAATTCACACGCGTTTAATTTGTCGGCCGCATTTTGCCAGCCGTCTTTTCTGGTTTGGGCTGCTTTTGCAGTGTTACTGCTTGTGCATATTAAATCTTGAAATCCTTCGAGTAACTAATTAACTAACTAACACCAACCCACCCACACACACAGCTTGTGTGAAACAAATGCGCCCGTACTTTCATAATTTTGTTGCAGCCTATAGTGGAGTCAGGCACAGAGCAGGTCAGCTGCTGAGAGAGCGTCTTGACTGTTGCAGGGCCTGCATCAGTGAAGCAGGTGAGACGCTAATGAAACAGAGGCACAGGGCTTTTTGGTTTTTAAAGACTGCTTCCTTCATTGTGTTTTAACCTCAGTTTTAAAGGATTGTTTTAAGGATCCCATGGGATACCCCTCGCAAACTGTTTTAGACGCTGCATTCAGCAATTCACATCCATGACAAACATGCCTCTTCTTACATGGTCCTGCCACGTCCACCCTCGTTCTCAAAGCATACACACCGCCTGGTCATGTGCCCGCTCGCAAGAGCAACTCACGGAGACCCGCCCACCAACTCTAAGACCATGGCGTGTAAAACAGTTTGCGATGGTGGTGTGTGCATCATAACCGAAAAGAATAATGAAAAGTCAACGTGGCTCAGAGGTGCATGTGGACTCCTAGCACAGACGAAAGCGACTTACGGGGTGGTCGGTGAGTTGTTGCGTCCGGGCACATGAGCAGGCAGTGGGAATGCCTAGAGAGCGAGGGTGGATGTGGGCCGGGGAATAAGAAGTGTTGGTGGGCAGGGAAACGTTTTCCGTGTTCCTGCAGGACCGTCTAAGAAGACGCATGTTTGTTGCGGATGCGGTGGACGCAGGCCGGGGAATAAAGAGTGTTGGTGGGCGGGGAAACGTTTTCCGTGTTCCTGCAGGACCATCTAAGAAGACGCATGTTTGTCGCGGATGCGAATTGCTGTATGTAGCGTGTAAAACAGTTTGTGATGTTGCACGCGGTCGTGCGTCGTAACAGAAAAGTCAACGTGGCTCTGCATGTGGACTGTAGCACAGACAAACAGAAATGACGGCATGTTTTCCGAGGCGTCGCGTCCGAGTTGGTGGGCGTAGCTCTGTGAGTTTTCGTAGTATCCAATGGTCTTAGAGTTGGTGGGCGTGGCTCCTTCCTGTGTGCTTTCATGAGTGTGGGCGTGGCTCCTTTCTGCGTGCTTTCATGGGTGTCTTGCCCGCTCTGGCGGCGGCTTAGAGAATTATATATATAGATTATATTATATTATATTATATTATATTATATTATATTATATTATATTATATTATATTATATTATATTATATTATTAGATTTGATTAGAACTTTATTTGTCCCCAAGGGGAAATGCCTTATACAGTATATAAATACTACAAGTAATAAAAAAATTATATGATCTTGTTCTGGTTACACAAAAAAGAACAGAGAATATTTCTCTTGCAGACCCCAAGCCTTCAACAGCCTTTTTACATTTTATTCACTATATATAGTATAGTATTTATACTATGTATATTTATATTTTATATTCCACTATGTATGCATACATATATATATATATATATAACTATATATATAAATAAATGTATATATATATATATATATATATATATATATATATATATATATATATATATATATATATATATATATATATATAGTGATGAAATAAGCTCACCAAACAAAGCATAAAGGTTTGGGGATTAGCCCCTTGTAATAATTTTTTGCTGGTCAAGATGATAGATATTAAATTTATCAGACATTCGACGACAGTGCTTGTTTCTGTCGTCCTTTATATAATACAATGAAACAAAATGGCTACAGGAAATGATTAAAACAGGAAGTGATGTCATCAATAATGGCCAGTCGTGACATCATCACTGGGGGACTGGATGTGACGTCATCATTAATGGTTGGTGGTGACGTCATCACTGGGGGACCGGAAGTGACGTGGTAAACAGAAGCCAGAAGTGTTATGGGTGTTGAAATACGTTTTGTAAGGGTACTTGTCTCAGGTAATTCATTATTTTTCTTCTTTATTTCTGTAAGGTCAGAAAGAGAGGCATTAATACCATCATACAACCCCCCATCTGACAACCATTCACTCACCTCTGGGCCTTTTGATTGCCTTCTAAGCGCACGTGTGTGACATGACCCCCCCTCCAGCCCAGACCCATCGGGTCAGGCGGCCTTACCCGAGAAGTCGAAGGTCCGGGAGAGAGCATCAGCGTTGGCATGAAGAAAACCACGTCGATAAGTGACTCTGAACCTGTAAGGTTGTAAATCCAAGAACTACCTGGTAACACGAGGATTAGACTCTTGATTCAAGGCCATCCACTGTAACGTGGCATGATCCGTCACAAGAGTGAATTCCTATCCCAACAGGTAGTATCAAAGATGTGTCACAGCCCACTTAATCGCCAAAGCCTCCCGTTCCACCGCCGCATACCTGGTCTCCCTATCCGCCAGTCTCCGGCTAAGTTATAAGATGGGATGTTCAGCACCATCGATGCATTGGCTCAACATGGTCCCGAGTCCGGTATCCGATGCATCGGTCTGGAGAATAAAAGGAATGGAAAAGTCAGGAGATTTTAAGACAGGTGCTGAAGTAAGGGCCAATTTTAAGTCATGAAATGCAGCTTCAGTAAAAAGATCCCATACTACTTTAAGAGGAGCCTTTTTCTTTGTAAGATTGATAAGAGGCGCAGCCCTCTCGGAGAAACGAGGAACAAAACAACGATAGTAACTCGCCAAACCCAAGAAAGCCTGAACCTGCCTCTTCGTAATCGGACAGGGCCACTTGACAATGGCATCAATCTTAGAACACTGTGGCCGTACAGACCCACCCCCCACCAGATAGCCTAAATATTTGGCCTCGTGTAACCCAAAAAAACATTTCTTTGGGTTAATACGAAGTCCTGCTTTAGCTAGTGTGAGTAGGACTGACTGCACATGAACTACATGATCCTCCCATGTGTCGGAATAAATGACTATGTCATCCAAGTAGGCCGCACTATAGGAATTGTGGGGCCGTAACAGTGTGTCCACCAGACGTTGAAAAGTAGCCGGTGCCCCGTGCAATCCAAAAGGAAGGACCTTGTAGTGCCAGTGACCACTAGGGGTACTAAAAGCGTTTTTTTCTTTAGCAGAATCCGTTAAGGGAATTTGCCAGTACCCTTCTGTCATGTCAAGAGTAGTTATAAACTGGGCATTCCCCAACCTCTCGAGAAGGTCATCCACTCGAGGCATGGGGTATGCGTCAAACTTAGAGACCTGATTGAGACGACGGAAGTCATTGCAAAACCTCCACGACCCGTCAGGTTTAGGAATTAAGACGATTGGACTAGACCATGGGCTATAACTTTCTTCATTAATGTCCATGTCTAGCATTCGTCTTACTTCCAACTCAACTTCAGCCTTCTTTGCCTCTGGAAGTCGATATGGTTTTTCCCTAATCAATCCGTCCAGGTTCTGTGACAATTTCACGCTCAATAAGCGTAGTACGCCCTGGGATCTCGCTAACCACTTCACGAATAGACTGGATCGTTGTACCCAACTCCAGTTTCTGTTGTTCTGATAAAGTATCACTGAAATTAAGGGGTTGATATTCTACGAAAAGAGAGCATGGCTGACCGGAGAGAGACTCTGGGTCACTGTCCTTCCACGGTTTCAGCAAATTTATATGATAAACATGCTCGGCAGGTCGGCGATTTGGTTGTTTAACCAGATAATCGACCAGCCCTTTTCGTTCCTTAATCTCATAAGGCCCTTGCCAATGGGCTAATAATTTAGAATGCGAAGTGGGTACGAGTACCATAACACGATCACCCGGATGGAATTCCCGGATGGTGGTGTTACGATTACAGTAATCCCTCGCTACTTCGCGGTTCACTTTTCGCGGATTCACGACTTCGCGGGCTTTTAAATACAAGTGATTGCCCACCTATCGCGGAAGTTATGTTCCAGACCCATCAGCAACAGGAGAAAATCTGCGATATAGAAAGACCATATAAATAAACATTTTTATAGTTTAAGCCTTAAAATTCCCATCCCACATGCTTTAAACACATGTAAACTTATAAAACACACTTTGTTAACACATATGATATGTGGATGTCGGGCTAAGGATATGAGTAACATCTCACTATTATAAAACATTTTAACTTCACGCAAGACAAGACAGTGAGACAGGAAAATAGGTGATGTACACCTAAAAGCCTGATTGTACAGGCTTTTAAATTATTGACACGCAGAGCGACAAGCCGCACAAAGCCAGCACAAAGTCCACTTCTCCTTAGCGTTCATTCAGCTCCCCACCCCCTTGACAATGCGAAGTGGCAGGAGCCTACTGCGCTTCCGGGGAGGGGGGGTTTGAGCGAAGGTGCGTTCAGCTCTCACACACCCACAGACACACACACACACACTCCTCGTGCAGAGCGACAAGCAGGCATTTTGGCAGAAGCAGCACAAAGTCCATTTCTGCTCAGCGTCAGTTCAGCTGCCCCCCTTCACAAAGCGAGTGCAGACACATTGACGTCTGATCGCTGCGTGCAGTGTGCAGTGTTGGTCTGAGGTGTTTAAGAATGTAGAAAGTGTTTAAGAGCATAGGAAGTGTTTATAAGAGCGTGGGAAAGGTTAACAAGAGAGTGAGAAAGGTTTATAAGAGTGTGGGAAGGGTTTATAAAGCCTTAAAATACTGTATGTATAAATAATAAAATAAATATAGGTCGCTACTTCGCGGATTTTCACCTATCGCGGGGGGCTCTGGAACGTAACCCCCGCGATAGGTGAGGGATTACTGTATAATAACAACAACAACAACAACAACATTTATTTATATAGCACATTTTCATACAAAAAGTAGCTCAAAGTGCTTTACATAATGAAGAAAAGAAGAATAAAAGACAAATAAGAAATTAAAATAAGACAACCTTAGTTAACATAAAAAGGAGTAAGGTCCGATGGCCAGGGTGGACAGAAAAAACAAAAAAAAAACTCCAGAAGGCTGGAGAAAAAAAATAAAATCTGTAGGGGTTCCAGGCCACGAGACCGCCCAGTCCCCTTTGGGCATTCTACCTAACATAAATGAAATAGTCCTCTTTGTAGTTAGGGTTATTGCGCTGCTTGAGCCTTATCCATATGCTCTTTTAGTACAGGTCTAATTTTATTTAATCTATCACGTAATTGTGCGATATATTCTAATATATTAGAGGAAGAGAGAACCTCCTCTTCCCATCCTTCTTTTAACATATCCAATAAACCTCAAGGTTGTCTTCCATAAAGGAGTTCAAATGGGGAAAAACCTGTGGAGGTCTGTGGAACTTTACGGTAGGCAAAGAGTATGAGGGGGAGCAACTGGTCCCAATTCCTTCCATCCTCGCTAACTACCTTACGTAGCATCTGTTTAAGCGTCTGATTAAATCGTTCAACCAGCCCATCAGTTTGAGGGTGATAAACCGACGTCTTCAGATGTTTAATTCTGAGTAACCTAGCAACTTCCCTGAACGTTTCTGAAGTGAAAGGAGTTCCTTGGTCAGTTAATACCTCTTTGGGAATCCCAACACGCGCGAAGATCCCTACTAATTCCCATGCGATTGTCTTAGTATTTGCTGAACGTATAGGTACAGCTTCTGTAAATTGTGTGGCATAATCTACTAATACCAATATATATTTATGACCTCGGAGCGAAGTTTCAATGGGTCCAACGAGATCAATTCCCACTCTTTCAAAGGGTATATCAATTAGGGGAAGAGGAATTAAAGGAGCATGAGTCTGTCTAGGAATCTGACGAGTCTGACACTCTGGACAGGACGTGCAGAAACGTCAGACCTCCTCGTTAATTCCAGGCCAGTAAAATCGGAACTTAATTCGTTCTAAAGTTTTTTCGGTCCCCAAATGGGCTCCGAGTAGATGAGCATGTGCCAATTCACACACCTGACGACGATAGGTACGTGGAATTAACAACAATTCTCATACAACACCTTCATGTTCAGCCACACGATATAACAAATCATTTTTAATAACAAAGTAAGGCATTCGTGGCATAGGTTCATTAGGCTCAGGGCCGTTAACTGAAATTACTGCATTTCTAGCGAATTTCAAGGAATCATCATTCCATTGCTCCCGTTTAAAAGAGGAAGGGGTAAATTTAAACTGAGAAGTCAAATCACTAATGGGATCTTGGGCAAACTCAAGGGGTGGAGTCTCGGGCACCAGGGGTCCTACGGAAGGTGGGAGGCTCCTAGTAGTGCCTGAGGTGCCTTCGTCTCCACTATCTATAGGGTCAGTTTTGTTACTTTAGGAGCTATATACAACACCCCATCTGACAACTATTCACTCACCTCTGGGCCTTTTGATTGCCTCCTAAGCGCACATGTGTGACATCTGTGGCTTCGTCCGTGTAGAAGTGAAACAGGACAGTGAGGAGGGCCCTGCCTGGCTCCATACTCCTGACATCACGCTTCCCCCTCCCCTCGGCCAGCAGCCTCTGTCTTGGATTAGCACAAATATATCGCTCCTGCAAGCAAACTATGATTCTTAGCGCGATGAGAGAAGTTGCAAAATCAACCAGAATGTTCAAACAAATCATAGAAAAAAACCCGATCTAAATCCGTTAAGTAGTTCTCTTGTTTACTAGCTAAGCGGATGTAAGATACACCCCGAGGCTGGCACATGAGTGAAGAGGGCCCCGGCTCCCCTCCCCTTGGCCTGCTGTGTCTCTCTTGGATTCGCACAAATAAATCAGTACCGCAAGCGTACTATGATACTTAGTGCAATGAGAGAGTTCGCAAAATCAACCAGAATGTTCAAGCAAATTTTAGAAAAAACCCAACCTAAATCCATTAAGTAGTTCTCTTGTGAAAAGCGGACAGACATACACACAGACATACAGCCGTTGGATTTATCTCTCTATTATAAAAAAAATCCTGGGAGAGAATGACTAGGGAGATGAGGCGATCACGGAAGACACTTAAAAGACCCACGAGACGAAAGAGATTGGCCATGGAGCGTGTCGTGGGGACCTTAAACATGAGACTTTGTGCCAAGAGATTGACTCAGGACCGTATTGCGGGGACGTAGAACATGAGATTCTTGCAAGACACGCCCTACTTACAACCAATATCAAATAAGGCCAAGGGCAGCAAAACACTCAGTCGTGTCAAGGCTTTGAGCACACACAGATCCAGGGCTCTCAGCGCATATAAAGCGTATAAGGACAATACGTTATAGATGAAACGTTGACGACTAAGTAAAGAAGAAAGAGCAGCGCGGAGAAAAAGACTCAAAAGCGTTGGCGAGAAAAAAATGCAAAAAAGACAAAGAATAATCTAGGTGCAAATTCAGAAAATAAGGAAAGTAATAATCAGTCCGGAACAAGTGGAATTGAAAAAAAAAAGCATGTCCAATCGCGCTCAGAATTAAAAGACAAAGTATAACTTCATAAAGACGTTCAAAAACGTTGGCGCTATACACATGCAGAGCAGGTTAGAGATTATGAAAGCAGTGGAATTCGAAAGGCTCAGAAAAAATGATGGCGCGATACACATGCAGAGAAAGGTAAAGAATATGAAAGCAGGAAAATTCGAAAGAATTGGAGCGTCCCTTCCAGGTTGAAGCCTTTTTTTTTTTTTGGAGTGACTGTTAGGTTCGATTGAGGGATGGCAGAGTACAGCACAGAAAACTGACAGCGGGGTATTGATTGATGCGGTAAGGTTGTCCCAGGATAGGAGGAGGGGGTTGGAGAGGGTGCTAGAAGGTTTTGTTTGGGGTTACGAAGTCGGCGTTGTTTTCCTTGATTGTTCAAGTAAAACGTTTGTGAGACTTTACTACGTCTGTCTGTTTTTTTTTTTTTTTACTTCATCTCTTCTCGAGCCGGATGTGGAGGCACTACAATATCAAGAAAAGATAGTAAGTATCGCATTAGCACAAACAAAAGGAAATTATTACTCGAAAAAAGGGAAAATAATCATCATGGGCCAGGTGTAATTGAAAAAATAGCAGGACAAAGCAAGGTCAGAAATAGAAGACAAAGAGTAGAAAACAAAGTAAAACGTCATAAAGAGGTTAAAAAACAAGGGGGCCAAACACATTCAGAGCAGGTTAGAAATATTGAAAACAGTGGAATTCAAAAGACTCAAAAAAAACGTAGGCGCGAAACACATGCAGAGCAAGATACAGAATATGAAAGCAGAAAAAAATGAAAGTGTCAAAACAAAGAAAGTAAACATTGCAAACAAAGAGAAATTATTACTCGGAGAAATAACGAAAAGGAGAATAGAGATCAAATATATGGACATAGGTGATATGTCTGAAGTATGTAAATATTGTAAGGCTTTGAAGTTTAAGTCAGAGTATTTCAAAAATGGGGTTTACCTCACATGCATTTATTGGTTATTTTGCAAAAAAAATTATTAACTGCTGATGATGTAGATCGTTTTGTCTGTGCTGAAATTCCAAACAGAGAAACCTATCCTGAATTATGGTACAAAGTCATTAAACACATGTCTCACGGACCTCATTTAAAAGATTCAGCATGTTGGGACTCTAAAGATTCCAAATATTGTTTTTGAAGAAGTTCTGAAATAAAAGTGAAACTAATGAAATAGCAGCAATTCAAAGAAAAAAAAATCTTAAAAGTGTGTATCTGGAAAAACAAACACAAGGGTTGGCGAGCGAAGCAAGCACCCCCTAGTATATATATATATATATATATATATATATATATATATATATATATATATTGTCACACACGTGTGTTTAGGAGACAGCTAAAGGGCTTAAATACAGGTAATTCCATGCCAGACCAGGGGGTGGCGGAGTGCACTAATTTTCCCTCTCGATCTTTTGCAGACCATTCGAGGGAAATCCCACCCGGCTCTGGGGCAGCCACTGACGTCACTTCTGGTTCCGGTATTAGGGAACTGGCCTTTAAAGCTGCCATCTTGCTTCATAGAAATGAGTTCTGTTTTGGACTCTGTTGAATGAGCATGGCTCTATATTTCGATCAGTTTTGCAGCCGCAAATGATTAAATGCGTGGCTGCCCCAAACCTTCTCGATGTCTTGTGGTCGTTTTTGTGACAATATATATAATGACAACGTGAAAAAAGTTTACTTGAGATTTTTGCAAATTTATTAAAAATAAAAAAATTGAGAAAGCACACGTACATAAGTATTCACAGCCTTTGCCATGAAGCTCAAAATTGAGCTCAGGTGCATCCTGTTTCCCCTGATCATACTTGAGATGTTTCTGCAGCTTAACTGGAGTCCACCTGTGGTAAATTCAGTTGACTAGATATGATATGGAAAGGCACACACCTGTCTATATAAGGTCCCACAGTTGAGAGTTCATGTCAGAGCAAAAACCAAGCATGAAGTCAAAGGAATTGTCTGTAGACATTTCCGAGACAGGATTGTCTCGAGGCACAAATCTGGGGAAGGTTACTGAAAAATTTCTGCTGCTTTAAAGGTCCCAATGAGCACATCTAAACTGAGCGATCGGGGGAGAAGGGCCTTAGTCAGGGAGGTGACCAAGAACCCGATGGTCACTCTGTCAGAGCTCCAGAGGTCCTCTGTGGAGAGAGGAGAACCTTCCAGAAGGACAACCATCTCTGCAGCAATCCACCAATCAGGCGTGTATGGAAGAGTGGCCAGACGGAAGCCACTCCTTAGTAAAAGGCACATGGCAGCCCCCCTGGAGTTTGCCAAAAGGCACCTGAAGGACTCTCAGACCATGAGAAAGAAAATTCTCCGGTCTGATGAGACAAAGATTGAATTCTTTGGTATGAATGCCAGGCGTCACATTTGGGGAAAACCTGGCACCATCCCTACAGTGAAGCATGGTGTTGGCAGCATCATGCTGTGGGGATGTTTTTCAGCGGCAGGAACTGGGAGACTAGTCAGGATAAAGGGAAAGATGACTGCAGCAATGTACAGAGACATCCTGGATGAAAACCTGCTCCAGAGTGCTCTTTACCTATGACTGGGGCGACAGTTCATCTTTCAGCAGGACAACGACCCTAAGCACACAGCCAAGATATCAAAGGAGTGGCTTCAGGACAACTCTGTGAATGTCCTTGAGAGCCCCAGCCAGAGCCCAGACTTGAATCCGATTGAATATCGGAGAGATCTTAAAATGGCTGTGCACCGACGCTTCCCATCCAACCTGATGGAGCTTGAAAGGTACTGCAAAGAGGAATGGGTGAAACTGGCCAGGGATAGGTGTGCCAAGTTTGTGGCATCATATTCAAAAAGACTTGAGGCTGTAATTGCTGCCAAAGGTGCAACGACAAAGTATTGAGCAAAGGCTGTGAATACTTATGTACATGTACATCAAAGTAATATTATTTTTGAAGTATACCCCACTGGTGGCAGAGGGTTTCATCTCAAGGGCTTTGCAATGTCAAATTGTTTTGCATCTTCAATTGGAAGTCGGCAACAGGTGAGCCGAATTGTTTTATGTTAATTTCATTTTCATCTGATTACTATAATCATTAAATACCAGTTACTAGGGGTGCTGCTGATGTACTGTGTTTGCTTGAAGCCAGCAAGATATGTAGTTTACAGATGTCTGTGTCATGAGGCTGAGGCGCCCAGGTCCTTTACCCTGGATAGATATTTTACATTAGCATGAATGTATAATATGCAACAGCTATTAATGCATGTCTGCTATTTGGTTTCCATTAGCTAGGAGACAGACGTGTCCTCAATCAAAGTCACTTTAACGATGCACTCAGTTTCTGTGTTATTGCGCATACCCTCCTTGAAGAGAATCTCTAGAAACTCTGTGACACAGCTGCTCCCATGACACCTCTGTTAAGATCTGGGTTTGCCACTTAATGTGAGGGGGCGGAGCAAATTGGCAAGTGCAGGCAGGTTTTGTGTATGTTATAAAAGTAGTCTGATGTTCCTTGCTGCTGATGACAGAGCAGCACAATCTATCGGCTACTTTGCTATAATGCCACAACTTCCACAAAGTTAGGCATGCATTTCATCAAGTTCGTTTACACTGATTAATTCTTTTTTGACCTTGCTACATCAAATAGGTCAAAATAAAAGGGCTAGATCTTCATTAGCGGTCCCTCCATTTGCATCTACCAAAGTACTGCCATTATTCTCGTTGACATCAATACCCCTCACATAGTCAGCGTGTAAAGTGAGGCAATGAGTGTTGGACTTGTTAACTATTTCAATTGTGTTCATTATAAAATTCCCCTGGGCTCTCATGCTCTCACTATAATATTCTCTGGGTGAATGGATTCAGACGGTGTTCGAAATGTCACACTGGGATTTCTATTGCCATAGTATTATGCAGCTCAAAGTTATAATTTCGGGCTACCTTCAAGCTGATGTTAATCACAGTAATCAATCTTCATGTCTTGTTTTTTTGTGTACTACTCATTTAACTGCATTGTTATTCTTTATGCAGATCTCTCAGCAAGCATTTCATAATAATAATTCAGACACTTCTGGAGGTTGAGTTAGAGGGGCACTTTTTAACGGTGCCACATTACTGATGGCCATTTTGATTTTTAAATTCACTTTTGTCAAGTTTTAAGTTTAATCAAGGTTTTAGCCTCTCAGTTTGTCTGGCACTTATAACATACACACACCATGCTTTAGAAAATATTCTTACTACTACATTCATTCACTTAAGATTTTCTCAAATATTTTTTGACATTAACAATATGGCCTGGTTTGAATTTTGTCTAAACACACTCACATTTTTGTCTTTTCCTTGAATGGCTGATTATAAATAAAATCTGATGGTTTCACATTTAACTGATGTACACCTGACCAGTGGAGAGTTAAGAGTTCTGCTGGGAAATTTAAGGTCTGGAAAATTATTTTATATTATTTTTATGGACTTAGATCGATCTATCTATCTATAAAAAATTTTCACATTTTATTGTTACACAATATTGAATCACAGTAGATTTAATTGGGCTTTTTTGACACTGATAACAGAAAAAGACTAACATCAAAGTGAAAATAGCTCTCTGCAACATGGTCTAAATTAATTACAAATATAAAACATAAAGAAACTGATGACTTAAACACTCACCCTTTTTAAATATGACATACCTAAGTCAATGCTGGTGCAGCCAATTGTTTTTAGAGGTCACATAATGGAGCTCACCTTTCTGTAGTCAGAGGGTTTCAGTTATTTGTAGTATAAGTGCACCTTGTAGCGGTCAGGAGCCGCTAAGATTCACACCGCCAAAGAAGACGGTGATTTATTTATTTTAAAAGCAGAGATCCCAGGAACATCCCAAGCCTTGGATCGACCCACACACTCTCACCACAGAGACAAATAAGCACACTGGGAATGGCAAACAATTATAAATATAATGACACGAATTGAGTAATAAAAACAGTAATACCACCCCTGACCCCTTCGGCGATATTACACATACACAAAATAAACACAAACACCACACAGCCAAGTCCATATATAAGAAACAGGTTGAAAGATGAATAGTGACCAAGTTAAGTCCAGCGATTCTGTAAGTTGCAATGGAGAAGGGAAAATACAGTCCTACCGGTATTTACTGATGAGGTTGATGGTTGATGGTTGATTCGGGAGCGCTCCACTCTTCCGGAAAATCCAATAATCCCATACAGCTCTCAGTGAACAAGTAGACAGACAATCCAGACCCCAACAAACGAATACAGTCCAAGACAAAAATGATCACAGTTCAAATAACAGCAGGAGAGACGACAAATAACCGCAACAAACAATACAAACCAAAAACAAAACTTTTTTTTCCTCTTTGCCCTCTGCCCTCCTTTTATCTGCCTGTGGCTACCTTTGACCCCAGCAGCCCCAGCAGGGACTGCTGGGAGATGCAGTTCTTAAGTAGCACTGCTACAATCTGTATCTGAAAGTCCAACATGTGGTGAGTTAGTATCATTGTCTAACGTACAAAATGAAAACAAAATTAACACTCCAGGAAACTTTGTTAAAAGGCAATTTAAAAGCACAAGTCAGGGGATGGAGACAAGAAAATATTAATGTACTGGAGTGACCAAGTCAGAGTAGAGATCTCAATGCAACTGAGAATTTGTGGCTGGACTTGAAAAGGGCTGTTCCCTCCCAATCCCCATGTAAGCCAACAGAGCTTCATTAGTTTTGCGAAGAGGAATAGGGAAAAACTGCAGTGTCTAAGAGTGCAAAGCTGACAGAGACCTGTGCACACAGACCCAAGGATGTCACGGCTGCCAAAGGTACATCTACTAAATACTGACATGAAGGGGGTTACCTATGTGACTGATTCTTTTGTATTTTACATTTGTAATTAATTTAGATCACTTTGAAAAGATCTGTTTTCACTTTGACATTAAGAGTCTTTTTCAGTTGATTACTTTTATAATAGCCAAATACAATCTAGTTATGATTCAATGTTGTATAACAATAAAATGCGTACGTTTCCAAGGGGTGAATAAGTTTTATAAGCACTTTATTTGTGTATATCTCTAGTGTGTACTGCTTCACATGAGAATGGGAAGGTCAGGAGTTCAGAACAGTTTTGCTACACTTTTGGACAAAAACGTTTCTAAAAGCTGTTTCGATTATCTGTAAAGAGAATTCAAAACTATAAAAATTAGTCTTAGACTCGTTATGTTTCATCTGTTGATTTTTTAGATTAATTCTTCAAAAACATTTTTAATAATGTGTCATACTTGCATAGGAATAACAAGTAAAAAAAAAGCAAGGCAATAATTTATATACTCGTAAATAAAATTGTAAGCCATTTGTTTGTTTCTTTTTCTTTTACTAATCATGCAAAAACGACTGAACTGATTTTCACAAAATTTTGCATGTGCCTTGCCTTGCGTCTGCCTTAAAATACAGTGCATCCGGAAAGTATTCACAGAGCATCACATTTTCCACATTTTGTTATGTTACAGCCTTATTCCAAAATGGATTAAATTAATTTTTTTCCTCAGAATTCTACACACAACACCCCATAATGACAACGTGAAAAAAGTTTACTTGAGGTTTTTGCAAATTTATTAAAAATAAAAAAACTGAGAAATCACATGTACATAAGTATTCACAGCCTTTGCTCAATACTTTGTCGATGCACCTTTGGCAGCAATTACAGCCTCAAGTCTTTCTGAATATGATGCCACAAGCTTGGCACACCTACCCTTGGCCAGTTTCGCCCATTCCTCTTTGCAGCACCTCTCAAGCTCCATCAGGTTGGTTGGGAAGCGTCAGTGCACAGTCATTTTAAGATCTCTCCAGAGATGTTCAATCGGATTCAAGTCTGGGCTCTGGCTGGGCCACTCAAGGACATTCACAGAGTTGTCCTGAAGCCACTCCTTTGATATCTTGGCTGTGTGTTTAGGGTCGTTGTCCTGCTGAAAGGTGAACCGTCGCCCCAGTCTGAGGTCAAGAGCGCTCTGGAGCAGGTTTTCATCCAGGATGTCTCTGTACATTACTGCAGTCATCTTTCCCTTTATCCTGACTAGTCTCTCAGTCCCTGCCGTTGAAAAACATCCCCACAGCATGATGCTGCCACCACCATGCTTCACTGTGGGGATGGTATTGGCCTGGTGATGAGTGGTGCCTGGTTTCCTCCAAACGTGACGCCTGGCATTCACACCAAAGAGTTCAATCTTTGTCTCATCAGACCAGAGAATTTTCTTTCTCATGGTCTGAGAGTCCTTCAGGTGCCTTTTGGCAAACCCCAGGTGGGCTGCCATGTGCCTTTTACTAAGGAGTGGCTTCCGTCTGGCCACTCTACCATACAGGCCTGATTGGTGGATTGCTGCAGAGATGGTTGTCCTTCTTGAAGGTTCTCCTCTCTCCACAGAGAGCTCTGACAGAGTGACCATCGGGTTCTTGGTCACCTCCATGACTAAGGTCCTTCTCCCCCGATTGCTCAGTTTAGATGGCCGGCCAGCTCTAGGAAGAGTTCTGGTGGTTTTGAACTTCTTCCACTTACAGATGATGGAGGCCACTGTGCTCATTGGGACCTTCAAAGCAGCAGGAATTTTTCTGTAACCTTCCCCAGATTTGTGCCTCGAGACAAGGTCTACAGACAATTCCTTTAACTTCATGCTTGGTTTGTGGTCTGACATGAACTGTCAACTGTGTTACGTTATATAGACAGGTGTGTGCCTTTCCAAATCATGTCCAATCAACTGAATTTACCACAGGTGGACTCCAATTAAGCTGCAGAAACATCTCAAGGATGATCAGGGGAAACAGGATGCACCTGAGCTCAATTTTGAGCTTCATGGCAAAAGCTGTGAATACTTATGTACATGTGCTTTCTCAATTTTTTTATTTTTAATAAATTTGCAAAAATCTCAAGTAAACTTTTTTTCACATTGTCATTATGGGGTGTTGTGTGTAGAATTCTGAGGAAAAAAATGAATTTAATCCATTTTGGAATAAGGCTGTAACATAACAAAATGTGGAAAAAGTGATGCGCTGTGAATACTTTCCGGATGCACTGTATAGGCTATTGTATTTGCCGTATCTTGGAGAGGGGCTTTAACAAAAAGGGCAAAACCACTGCCGATGCAGGGACTACAATTCCCATCAGGCATCATGAGTGTGTTAGCACTAATGCAAGGATATTGTCATTAGTATGCACAAAGCTTTATAGTGGCTAGCAGACAAAGTGGAATTTCATCTAACATTGCAATTATGTATAACATTTTGTTTCCAATTAATTTAGATAACAATTTCATTGTCTCACTGGATCTTTCTCTCATCATGGGAGGGATTTCTTTATACTGTTTTGTACCATTTATTTATACCCAGGAAACATGGGGTACTTTGGCTAGTTTATCATAAAGAGCATGTCAGCTCTTTTACAACATGCATAAAGACATTCATTGGATTTGTTGGTTTGAGAAGGTTACAGTATTATATATATATTCTGACCACTAGGGGCATTCAGCAAGCCAAGAAAGGTGAAGCTGAAGATGATTTCTCATTCCATTCATGCTAGAAAGTTTTAGTAAATATATCTATTCCTCTCAGCAACAAATAATTATTTCTGTTTCTACTGAACAGACTTTCTGTGTGGGCTAATTAAATAAAATATATTTATTTCCAGTTGAACAGAGTGAGGCTCCCCAGGGTAAGTCACCACAGACAATCTCTCAGTCAAAGTTTAAATTCTTGCCGAGACCAAATGTAGCCAGCCCTTTTATCAGTCCCATCCTCTTTTATGACCTGTTAGGGCCATATCACTGAACAGAATAGTTCCCTCTTTCTTCTTTTTGAACTTCTTGAGTTTGAGTGGGCTGTTCTGGTCTAAATCCCTTCCAGTACCCCTGTGAAAAGAGGGGTTCTGAGGCATCTGTTGTTCTCACCCATTTTCCTATTGACTAGTTGGAAATGTGGGATGTTTCTCCATGGGAAACCTATACTTAAAAAAAAAAGGCAAGATACTGCTCCTCACTGCAGGTGAGGGTATGCAAAAACTGACTGCCAGCAGGAAAAGAGGTTAACAAGCAGATGCTGAGACTGTGGAAACCGGGGCTGTCACTGAAAATAAAGAAAAATGAGATTTTGACGGCGAATTCCGTAACACAAGATGTACTTTATATGACATTAAACAGAAGTTGGATTAATATAAGTGAGTAAACAATACAGACAGAAGCCAAAGGAAGAAATAACATTGTAGAATTTATGGGTTTCAGATAAGGGTATGTGTGGCTTTAAATTTAATAAATGTAGGAATGAAGATTCAATTACATTGTATCCAAGAGTAAGGAATTCTTTCCAACGTATTTCTGGTTTATACATGTTATATGTAGTTGAAAAAGTAAGAAATACTGTGAAACAGACTTGCCAGGACTGGAGAGATGTAGGATAATATGAAAGGCGCTATATCAGTGCCGACCCGACACAGACTGACACCAGAGGCACACATAAAATAAAACACAAAGATTTATTTTCTTCACCCGTGGGGCACGTCTTCCCCGTGTCTCACAGGCACTACACAATCCTCAAAACACCCAAAAGCAAAAAACACCATAACTCTTCTTCCCTCACTCCTCTCAGGCAGCTTCATCCTTCTCCTCCTGACTCTGGCGCCCACAGCAGTGGCTGTAGGCTCCCTTTATAGCCCACCCAGAAGTGCTTCAGGTGGTAATTAACCTAAATTAAGCTGCACTTCCGGGTGTGGCTGTGTTGCCGCCCACACGGCCTCAGGAAACCTTGCAGCTCCCCCTGGCGGTGGCCACGGAGCCCTACAGGGATGAGCTCCGGTGTTCCAAGATAATGGCCCCGATGCAACCAAGGGGGGCTGCCACCAAGTGTTCCGGGGGATGTAGAGTGCACCCCATGGCAGCTCCCCTGGATCCAGTGTTGAAGGGGCATCCCGGCCGGACATGAGTCCTGGCCGTCCGCCAGAATAAACAGAAGCATATTATGGCTGTGACATACTATGACTGAGGCAATCCAACAAGTGAGAGAAATGGCCATGCAGGCAGCAATTTACTATGCTGATCAAGATAGACTTTAAAGATCCAAATTATTTAAAATGAATGCTACTTTATAATTTTACCAGGGTTAAGTGTATAATGTAGCAATTCTGCTAGGACAGTTGGATAAGGTTAAGGCTTCTTAATCAAGGTAAAAGCCAACAATTGCAACTGAAAATGAAAAAAAAAAATTAATCATTCAGAATTGTTGAGTGAACTACCAAAGGCAAGAGCAGCAAAAGATGAAATAAGGAGTGCTGATGTTTTAAAAAATGGAAAGTTGTAAGGCAGCCACAAAATCAGGAATTACGACTTGAACTGATGGTGCTTTTCACCAAGGAAGAAAATAGTGGCAGTATAATTCAAAGGACAGATTATAAGCACATTTAGAAAATGATGGGGTGGTTGATCGCTTGTCAGAAGGACAATACAGACCATTGATGCAGGAAACTGACAAGAATGCACGCTGCAAACGGCTTTTTGCTGTAAACAGAAAGAAACTTTAAAAGATATGGTAGGTGAAGATGTCTGAAGTCAAGAAAAGTTTGTTTAATGGGAATCCACAAAGATTTAAAGAACCAATGGGATCACATATTCTTGGTTAAATGACTACAGTGCAGTTAGCGATAGCAGAGACATACGATTTTAGAGTTACTACATTAAATTCAAATTTAATTGCAGAGCAGTGAAGAAAGATTAAAAGGAAAAACATAGTTGGTACCTTTAGAGAGTTCACAACATGCAAATGTTTGAAAGAGTGGGATAAAGATGGCCACCTGTTGTAACAAAGATGAGGAACGTGAGGCCTTGAACTTCACTGTTACAAACCAAATTAATCTGGCAATAAAAAGACAGAGATATCATATGATTCTGTTCCAAAAATGTTGGAGAATAATTAAGACAGTGACACTTTTAATGGAAGTTAAAAAAATAAAAGGTGTCACAAACGTGTGCATGGGAGGCAGCTAAAGGGCTCAAAGCAAGGTAATTCCACACCAGACTAGGGGGTGGCAAGGTGGAGTGATCCTTTCTTTTTTTCCACTGCAGACCCATTATGTGAAATTCCGCCTGGCCTCCATGACGTCACTTCCAGTTCCAGTCATAATGACCTCATTTCCTCTGCTGCACTTTAAACGCCTACCCTCTCAACCTCACCAGTTAGTTCTGTTTTGGGCTTAAACCTGTACATATCTGTACTAAAAATTCATCCATTTGCAGCCAGGAAAAATTATATGGGTGGCTGCCGCAACTCTTTTTTTGCGGCTCTTGTCTCGTCTTTGACAAAGGTTATCCATACTATGACTATATTGTCAAAGGTGTGGGTGTGTGGAGCTGAGGGGGTTCTGGTGGAGGAGGTACAATTTAGTGTAAATTTATATAGACAATACAGTGTGGGTGTGTTTGTTGGGTACTTGCGAATGGTGGACTTTTATGGCTGTGGCTAATTTGTAAATATATTACTTAGACAATGCCTGTGTATTCTTTTTCAAAATAATAAACACAAGTTAACATCAATTATGAATAACATCTTTACAAATAGGAGTCTATGATTAGACTGGAGAAAGAAGGCGGCGGTGCCAGTTATAAAGGTGGTGATGCAGAAGTGGCAGGTAAAGGAGCCTCAGGACTGGAAGTGATGCCATGTGTCCTGAAAATCTTGGTTGTCAGATCTGCAGAGGGAAGGGTAGGACAAATGTTACAAGGCTGCTCCAACCCTTAACCCATTGGTTTGTCTGCTGCCATAAGCAAATCATTAATTACCAAAAGCAGAGCAGTTTCAAAGCCGTGCTGTGCCCTGAAACCAGACTGAAAGGGTTCCATCAATTTATTAGATTTTAAGTACAGTCATCCCTCACCTATCGCGGGGGTTACGTTCCAGAGCCCACCGCGATAGGTGAAAATCCGTGAAGTAGCAACCTATATTTATTTTATTATTTATACATATTTTAAGGCTTTATAAACCCTTCCCACACTCTTATAAACCTTTCTCACTCTCTTGTTAACCTTTCCCACACTCTTATAAACACTTCCTATGCTCTTAAACACTTTCTACATTCTTAAACACCACAGACTAACACTGCACACTGCACGCAGCGAACAGACGTCGATGTGTCTGCACTCGCTTTGTGAAGGGGGACAGCTGAACTCACGCTGAGCAGAAATGGACTTTGTGCTGCTTCTGCCAAAATGCCTGCTTGTCGCTCTGCGCGTTCGGAAGGAGGAGGAGGAGTGGGGGTGTGTGAGGGCTGAACGCATGTTCGCTCAAACCCCACTCCCCGGAGGCGCAGTACGCTCCTGCCACTTCGCATTGTCAAGGGGGTGGGGAGCTGAATGAACGCTAAGGAGAAGTGGACTTTGTGCTGGCTTTGTGCTGCTTGTCGCTCTGCGTGTCAATAATTTAAAAGACTGTACAGCACCTATTTTCCTGTCTCACTGTCTTGTCTTGCGTGAAGTTAAAATGTTTTAAAATAGTGAGATGTTACTCATATCCTTAGCCCGACATCCACATATCATATGTGTTAACAAAGTGTGCTTTATAAGTTTACATGTGTTTAAAGCATGTGGGATGGGTATTTTAAGGCTTAAACTATAAAAATGTTTATTTATATGGTCTTTCTATATCGCGGATTTTCTCCTGTTGCTGATGGGTCTGGAACATAACTTCCGCGATAGGCGGGCAATCACTTGTATTTAAAAACTCGCGAAGTCGTGAATCCGCAAAAAGTGAACTGCGAAGTAGCGAGGGATTACTGTATTAAGTGAGTTGGGAGGCTTCAGCATGCTCAAGAACTTTTGACAGAAAAGGTAAGTGAAAGATAGGCCAAAAATTGTTAAGACTGTCAGCATCAAGACTAGCCTTTTTTAACATCAGGGTTACAGAAGCAACTTTAAAAGTGTCTGGCACAAAGCCAGTGTCAAGGGTTGTATTTTTTATTGTTGTAACAGTTGGGATTATGGCATGAAGGCAGGATTTAAGAAGTGTGCTGGGGATGGGGTCCAGTACAAAAGTAGTCAGCCTCATCTTACAAAGCCGATCATTAACAAATACAGACAGGACCTGTGAGAATTTAGAAAAGGAGTTGGATGGAGTGGGAAGACAAGAAAAAACAAACAGATGATGAATGTATGTTAGTTGAATTATTTAGATCTTTAGTTTCATTATGGAAAAAGTGGAGGAATTTTTCACAGACTTCAATAGAGGAGGTAATTGGGCCAGATGCAGGTTGAAGAAGTTTATTAACTACAGAGAACAAAACCCTTGGGTTGTCATGGCCACTTTCTATTATTCTTGTGATAATGCATGTTCTTGGCTGCATTTAGTGCATCTCTGTGAGCCCTTTGGTTGTCAGAGAAAGCCTGGATATGCAAAATGAGGCCAGTCTTACATGATATTCTCTACTGTATTGTACAATGGAGATGAACGCTTAAAAGAAACTTCCTTATGTTTTAAAGGAGCTGTTTTATCTAATGCTGAATAAAGGGCTGAGTTATAATAGTAAACAAGACTGTCTAGTGTTGATGGAATAGGGGAAGACAGAAAAAGATCAGAAATAGATCCAGCAAGGATAAAGGGACAGATATTTTTAAGGTTTCTGAAAGAAATTTATCATTTACAGGTAAGAGGAGGGAGAGATAATGAGACAGTGAAAAGTACTGCTTTATGGTCAGAGAGTCCCAAATCAGTGCTATAAGTGATGACAATAGATAAGCCAGATATACAGATCAGGTCCAATATATAACCACCAGAGTGAGTGAACATGTTGCACCAAGTCAAAACAGTCCAATAAAGACAGGAATTTATTCCTCAATTTACATGTCGGAGTGTCAATGTGGATGTTGAAGTCTCAGAGAAGAAAGACTCTCTGGGAAAGTGAAATTAAGTGGGTTAAAAGTTCAGTCTGATCAGTTAAGAAAGACCCATTGTGTTTTGGGGGACAATAGACAACAATAAGTAAGACAGGACCAGATTTTGTAATTAATTTAAGTGCCAGACACTCAAAAGACAATGGGCAGTCAGTTGGGATTCTTTTGATGTTTAACTCTGATCTAGAAATTACTGTAACTCCTCCTCCTGAGCTACAAGCCTCTGAGAAGTAAACGTATCTGGTTTGTGTTGCTTCTGTGAGAGATGTAAATTCATTCGGTTTTAGCCAGGTTTCTGTTAAGCGTATCACATCAAAGTTGGAATCTGTAATGAATTCTGATATCACCAATGCATTACCGTTAAGAGATCATGAGTTAAACAATGCAATGTTAGCTGATGAGGGTTCGCTGTGCACAGATCCATAGCCAGAGGTTATTTAGCATATTGAGAATTTGGCACACTGGCACTCTTATTTCCAATTCCATGAGTAGGATGGCATATTCCTGAACAGATGCTGCTGGTGAACTCTTCACAGATGCCCATGCCAGTGGCGACGACATGACCGCAATGTAAATATTTCAGGCGTCGCACAATGTCAGTGTCTTTTAGGACATTCAAGTCTGACCACTTGCTCTGAACAAACTGTTTAATGTGAAGGAGTTTATCACAAGAGTATTTTAGCATAGTTTAGAGCAATACTTATCTGACAGTAGCAGAGAAGTAGCACACAGTGGAGAAGAGAGATGGGCGGGGTGGGGTGGCGCAAGTGAGCAACAACAGCAAAGCAGCCAAAAAAAATTCAGAAGAAGCATAGAAGGAGATATTATAAGATGCATTTCAAAAAAGGTAGCTGCAAGATGAATAACATTAGCAAAAAAACAAAAGCTACACCTTCCAGTGGGCAGACAGGAATATGCATTTTGAACACACACAAAATACGTTCCATTGACAGCCATTAGTGATTTAGGAACAGTTATTTGAAAAGTAGGTTTTTTATTAATGCCCAAGACACAATGCAACTTAGCAGGATAATACAGCACACTTGAATTACTCAGTTCAAAACAAATGCCTGAGAGTGGCAAGTTGGAACCACACTCTTCTTCACTAGCACACGTATTGTAATGATACAAGGGAAACAAGATAAATGGTTGGGGACACCCACTGTACCGTTTTGATTGCCAGCAAAGCAACAAAATGGCAGGTTGAGGACTCCTGTGGTCTGGGATCAGTAAAAGCTATACAGGGAACACTTCTGAAGTTCTGGAGCTGTATAGGCTGAATAATATTTCATTATTTGGAACACATGCATTTCATATGTGTTCAATGTCTACAAAGATCTATGTAAGTGTAGGATGACAGGAAATGTGAGAAATGTTGAACACATACCTTTTTTTCATTTTATTTTATTTTAGAATCAACTCTCGGCAGCGGCCAGCAGGCATACCAGCGATGACTTATGTGCCAGCTTAAGTGAAAAATTAAAGAAAATGTACTAAGTAATTGCAACACAAACACTGACTTAATCAGTTTTAATGCAAAAAGAAGGCAGGAAGCAGGCCGCTAGGGTGGAGAAAAGAAGTGCTGCTCAAGAAGCAGCAAGCGCATCAACCTCTGAGCAAACAAATGCTAAATGTACAGAGAAAGAGTATAAAAACTATGAATGCTCAAGTCAAGTGTATTCACTGCACGATAACTATTGTGCAGAGTGCTGTTACTGGTATATATATATATATATATATATATATATATATATATATATATATATATATATATATATATATATATATATATAATACAGTAAAACCTTGGATTGCAAGTAACTTGGTCTGCGAGTGTTTTGCAAGACAAGCTAAATTTTTTAATAAATTTTAACTTGATAAATGAGCAAGGTCTTGCAATACGAGTAGTACGTATACGCTTTGTCTGCCAAGTGTCACGTGATCACAACTGAGCTGATGGTTCTTCTCTCTCTCGCTGCGGGATTGTGGGTAATCGTCTCCAATGCTCGGTCTCAGTCGGCATGCCTCACTCATATACTCAACATCCGTACAAGCGTGTACTGGAGCATTATGACCACGTGTGTGTGTTGTAACGTGTGAGTCCCTGTCTTGCACCCCAAAACACGAAGCTGAGTCTCAGTACTTTAGCAACACCAGCTTTATTCAGCTTGAAACAGGAACAGCATGGTTATTTATTGTAGTGGGATCTGCCACTCTCCTATACACAGATACAGCAGTCAGGCAGGGTCATGGCCAGGTTTGTGGCCAAGTAATACTGTGCCCTGCATTTATAATGTTCCTTGTATCACCCATCGACGGCAGGTGCTTATAGCATGTCCGTGATCAGCTCAGATTCGCTTTTGATCAACTGGGAGCCTGCAGTTGCTTCAGGACACTCTTCCGCGTGTCGTCCCGTTGGGTGGAATCCCAAAAGAGTTTAGAAACCTTACAGTGTGTAAAGTATTTTTTTTTTTATTTTGTGTCCAAGTGTAGTGACTATTCAGACAAAAACAGCTGTCATTGGATAGGTTCCTTGTTAAAGTCGCAAAAAAAGAAAAAGATTACAGTGAGCCAACAGACAGCAGGGATTTCATTAGTTACAGTGAAAGTTGTCCTACACAATAACCCTCCTCTCTCTCGTCTTCCTCACACCAGCTATGATTCTTTTCAAAGATTGTTTTATGTATTTTTACTTTATATTTTGTATTAATCATTTTTATATGAATAGTTTTGGGTTGTGGAATGAATCATCTGAGTTTCCATTACTTCCTATGGGAAAATTCGCTTTGATTACAAGCATGTTTCCAGAACGAATTACACTTGCAAACCAAGGCACCACTGTATATATATATATATATATATATATATATATATATATATATATATATATATATATATATATATATATATATATATATATATTCAGGAAAAGAACAATGTCACAGAATTTTTTGTTAATTTCCAGATTTAGGTATGCCTATAATGTGATCTGGTCACTTTTGATGCAATTACAGGTTTGTTTGTGTGTGTGCCAGTATGTGAGTCCTTAGACATGATAATTCAAAATTTAATCACTCATTCAAAACAATCTCTACAGAAATAACTACATATATCATAAGTTACTATATAGAGAAAATATCATAGCTGTGTTAAAATTTTTAAATCACACTACTGTGTAGGAAAAGTCAGCTGCTGGACACATCATATTTTTATTTTGATATTTCGGCTTTTATGACCTACTGTGGCATTTTAGCTATGGCTAAAACCCAGTGGTCTGAGTGTGTTAAATGATCTGTCAAAAATTCTTTAAATCACAATATTGCTGATATGAAGCAAGCGTGTGCCACTGTTGTGCTTTTGACCTTGAACAAGAATATTGATATCTTTAGTTAAATTTTTTCAGCTTTAAGTGACAAGTCATTCTGCATCCACCTGTAAGTCAAAGCTCCCTAGAGATGTGGTGGGGCTCTGATTTTTGTCCACTTATGATTTTATTACGATTAGCAGGTGCTGAGATAGGTTCACTTGAAGTGGTGTATCAAATTCTCCAATTACAGCAGCTGCACCTGCTTCTCTTCTGAAACAGCCCATGATGCTGTGTCGAAGTAAAGTGAAATGCAGCCACATTACCCTTTAAACATCCCTGATTGCTTTGGTTTTGTGAATTTCCTAATGTGTTACCTTTTAAGTTATACTGCAGAAACTGTAAAAAGAAAATACAGTTCACAGCAATAAAAATCAATTAGAGCTTACAAATAATTAATGCAACTTTGTGTTTTACACTTTTCTGGCAGTTTTAAGCACTGACATGCATTGCAGGTTGGTGTGACTTACTACATTTATATGACCACACAACGTGATACCAGTTCAATGCATAATTTCAGGTCTTTAAATGACATCCTATAAGTAACACATTATAAATTAAACACATCCTAATTAAACACAACAAATTATTCTTTAATGGTGTATGTTTCTGTCTTATTTCTCCGCTAAAACATCTATAAAATAACCCAGCTTTTGACTGCTGCATGGATATGTGACAGACTGTGTCACTAGGCTTACTTTAGAGATAAAGCTATTTATAGATTTACTTTTTCCTTTTTAAGTAGTTTTTATGAACTTACCTGGCCATTTGTAAGGCATTACAAAATCAGGTGCTAGTAAGATAATAATAAGGTGCTGGTTAGCATCATGAAGACGTGCCCTAGGATGAGGCAGGTTGCAATGATGATGCAGGGTTTAGGAGGCTGTCCAGGCTGTATGCGTACCCTAGAGCAGAGGTGTTGTTCTCCCAGTGTTACCTCATAGCTGTGGGGAAAGAGTGCCAAATTAGTTGCTGGCAAGGCAAGGGAAGAACATGAGCGAGTCGAGGGCCTAGAGAAAGGTGCAGAAAGAGCTACATGTACATGTCCTGGAGAGTTTCCTGGACGGAGGAGTCTTTCACGTGTTTTCATACCCATTGATATGGGATTGTCTTACTTATTGTGTAGCAAGCATGGCAACAAACTCTCTTCTTGGTAGGGACTGGAAAGGTGTCAACTGGGACTGGAAAGAGAAATCCCGTTAGTATATAAAAAGGCACTACAGACACTAGAGGTGGTACTTTTGTCTTTGTTCTTGTAACCCTCTGATTAAGCCTGGAGAGAGAGAAGATTGTTTTGAGTCTGTAGTGGAGACATCTAAGTAACAAGTAAAGTGGAGGTAGAGCTGTGTGTTTAAACTGGTTTAAACTGGATTATTTTTTTTTTAGGTAAACTTTCCTCTTTTCCTAGAGCTGTTTCATGGAAGAAAATAGGAAACAGAATCTGTTTAAGTTTTTCATTTATATTTTTGTACAACTTTTTGTACTTTATTTATGAAGTGTCATTGAACTTAAAATGTTTAATTGATAATGGCTTGTTTGACACAGGACTGTGATTTTGTGGCATTGGATGTAATAACACATTTTTATATTTTTTTCTATATCTTTGGTGTCTGTGTCTCTCTCTAATATCCTGGTTTATCCTTGGTTCATGAACTACAAGATGCCCAAAGTGAATAATGCTAGAGTCAATGGAGCACGAGGTGTGACAAGGTGACATCAGCTATTTACAAAAGTTCTGACTTGTCATCAGAGGTGGGTAGTAATGAGTTACATTTACTCCATTACATTTACTTGATAACTTTTTAAAAAAATTGTACTTCTAAGAGTAGTTTTACTGCACCATACTTTTTACTTTTACTTGAGTACATTTGTGAAGAAGAAACACTACTCTTACTCCGCTACATTGGGCAACACTCAAATCATTACTTGTTTTTCCATTATATACGCTGTATTCCAAACATTCACAGCCGAAGCGGCAGCCATGTATTCTTTAGCTAAAACTCCTTAAACCATTTCCCATTCATTCTCTATGGTAGTGCTAAACCACTACCAATGTGGTCTATTTTCTGCCACTTCCATTTCAGGGGGGGGCTGTTCTGTGCTTTTCGCCACTCTGCCTGCCTGCCTGCAGCGTCTGCCTTCATAGACGTGCTGGGGCGTTTTTCTTTTTTTTTTTTTTCTTAAGTAAATCGTTAAGTTTAAAATGTCGATCGCTGTTATTTCTGTTGATTAATTCATGCTTTCATTGATTATAGCTAATACTGTTATCAAGTGGTCGCTGTTTTTGCCTGTAGTATACAATCTATCTAGCGTCTTTCATATCTATCTCCACTCTCACTGCCCGCTTGCCTGCATGCAGAATGTGTCGAATGATATATGATTTAATGTATTTCTTTTTGACATACAGTAATTCTCTGTGTTGTAAAATACATATACATTATATATAAAAATAAACTACTATATAGCTAATACTGTTATGTATCTGTCTAGTGCCTTCTCTGTCTGCCTATTATATAAGTGCCTTCTGTTTATCTAGTGCCTTTCACATGTGAATGTACTCTCACTGCCTGCTTGCCTTTCTGCAGCACCTGTCATATAGTGCCTTTCACATCTATATCTATCTATCTATCTATCTATCTATCTATCTATCTATCTATCTATCTATCTATCTATCTATCTATCTATCTATCTATCTATCTATCTATCTATCTATCTATCTATCCCTCTGTCTGTGCATTATTCAGTGATCTGTCTGACAGTGTATGTCTTACAGAACTTAAAAATAAGAACAGTTATAAGGACACTTGTTCATGTTAATTACAGTCTCAATTTTTATTTTTTTAAAAAGAGCATCCCACATCTATTATACAGTGACTTTCCTATTTATCTGCCTTTCAGATCTATATATACTTTAACGGCCTTCTTGCTTTCCTGCAGCGTGTGTTGAATAATCAACAAACTGAATCGTTTTTCATTTATTTTATTGACATAAATCTCAGATACACACCCACACACACATATACTGTATGTATATATATATATATATATATATATATATATATATATATATATATATATATATATATATATATATATATAATAAAACTAATATATTGCTAATACCGAGATCTATCTGTCTAGTGCGTTCTCTGTCTGTTTTCTTAAATAGTGCCTTCGCTGTCTATGTAGTAATAATAGTATTATTACTTTTGGTTTCCCTTCCTTTCTGCCTAGTATATAGTGCCTTTCCTATCTATCTTTCTATATAATGCCTTTCATGTCTGTCTATTTATCTACCTATCTAGTGGATTCTCTGCCTGTATATTATTTACTGTATACCTTGTTTTTTTCTGACAGTTTTGTATCTGTTATACAGTGCCTTCCATATCTATCTGTCTGTCTAGTGCTTTTCACATCTGTATGTACTCTCACAATCTGCTTGCCTTCCTAAAGTATCTGTTGATTAATAAAAAGGCTGTGCCATTTTTCACTTTAGTAGTGCTTTCTGTGTCTGTCTTTATACAGTGAACTCCCTGTCTATCTATATAGTAATAACAGTAATTTTATTATTATATAGCAGCTTCCCTGTCTGCCTATCATATAGTGCCTTTCCTTCCTATCCACTGTATCTATATATCTATCCCCTTAGCTGTTTTTTTTTATATATCTATTATATAGTGCCTTCCCTGTTTATTTATATATCTAGTGACTTCTCTGTCTGTCTGTCTGTCTGTCTGTCTGTCTGTCTCTCTATTATGCAGTGCTCTGTCTGTCTGTGTGTTATGGATCTTAAAAATAACAGGTATAAGGACACTGGTTCATGTTAATTGCAGTCTCTATTGTTAAAAAATATTTTAAAAGTAGCATCCCACATGAAAATATAATGATCTCATTAACTGACAGTGCATACCAATTTATAAATTTTATGTCCGTTTGAGGTTAAAAAGAAAAAAAAAATCACTTTCTCTCCAACAGATAATCAAACTCGGGTCTCTGAGGCATGGCAGGCCTGCTGCGCTGTGATTGGCTGAGCAGTCTGTGTCAACTATCCGCGACTGGCCAGTCAAGGTAAAGTGAGACTTGTTTGTACATACACAAGCTGCCTTGTTCTAATGTTATTTTCTATCAGCTGTGCTATTTGTATGGCAAGTGAATATGCAGTGTTATACTGTCAATGTACAGTATATCTTGTCACTGTAAGTAGTTTGCACTGTTCAAACATACATGTTACCTACTGTAGGTATTGGCTTCAAAAGCTTTGTTGTGAAAAACTGAGTTTTGGAACTTTGTGTTATTTGTGCATCTTTATTTTGTAAAGATGTTATTTATTTTTACTCATTTTTTATTTTATTATTTGGAAACAGCAGAATTTGCACATTATTTTATACTTTGTCTGTCTTATTACAACATTTCTAAAAAATAAATAATTTATTATGATCAAAACAGTTACTCAGTGCTTGCGTAGTCTTTTCACCAAATACTTTTTTACTCTTACTTGAGTAATTTTTTGGATGACTACTTTTTACTTCTACTTAAGTAATATTATTTGGAAGTAACGCTACTCTTACTTGAGTAAGAATTTTTGGCTACTCTACCCACCTCTGCTTGTCATATACAGTGCCAGCCAAGGAAAAGATGACCTCTGCACACAGTATTTCATGCACAAGACTCCTCATTAAAAGCTTAGTTAGCAAAAATTACCAAAAGGTGGCATTTGTGATTCATTTGTTCGTGACAAATTGCTAATTTATTCTTGTAATGTAAATGTGTTAAATCCTTTTAATAGGAAATTTTACAGCTACTACTGTACGTTACACGCTATTTCAGACAACTTTTTGTAGTGTACTGTATGTTAAAACTTTTATGCTTTATAGAAAGTTATAATATTTTGAATTTTCTCTGGATGTTTTAATTTGTTTTCACAGCTGAAAAATACTTATTTTTAGAACCCTTTCAATTGGAATTCTAATATGGATCTGGCAAAAATAATATCAATAATTATTTAACAATGCACTGGTCTGTTGGCAACTGATTGAAACCAAAGGGTTTTTGCTCAAAATATTAATTATAACTAACAAGAGTGGTTTATTTTGTGGTATATGTTAGTTATAAAAAGAGAGCACTTACCTGCAGGGACGGTGAGAAGGCTTTGGGAGCAAACGGCTATGGTGGTGGTATTGAGGCACATGACAGGTGGAAACATTGTTGTCAGTTTTGAAGTGGGTGAAGAGGCCTGTCATTCACATTAATACATGAGCGCCAGCATGCCGACATTCTGGCATTACTTCGTGAGGAAGGACACCTGTGTGGTTGCATGAGTCGTGGCAGAGTAACTGGCTGAAAATGGAGGCTTGTAAGCCGGGTGTGCAGAGTAGCCATAAAATCAGAAGTCTCAAAGAAAGAGGTAAAAAGATGAAAGCAGCTTCAGGAAGCTGCCTGAAGTTGGCGGCACGTGTGTGTGTGTGTATGTGTGAGTGTGTGCCAGCAACCATGCACGTACACACTCACAAATAAGACACCCTAGATATACAGAGGCTTCCACCTAGATCAGGGCTATGGGGTGGAAGGTCACATGCGATGTCACTGACTGATTGGTCGGCTCGGTATATAAAACTGAGAAGCACCCAGCAGTGGTCATCCTTTGACCATCTGGCGTTGGTAGCTGAGCGATTTTTGATAAAGAATATCTGCTTTTCTTTCCTCTTGATTTTTGTTCTGAGAGAAGTCGGAAGAAGAAGAGTTGTCTAATCATGTGTTTTTATTATATTTTGTCATCACCTTTATTTAAATACTGTATATACTCATCTTCACTTATTTTTGTTTATTGTTGTATACAGGTAGTCCCCAGGTTACGGACACTCGACCTACGACTTACGAACGAGGACGCAGCTGCGACGCATGCGCCTCAGTAACTGCCGCTCCGTCACCTTCAGCCTGGGGATGCTGCAAGTGGTGGCTGGAGGGGGGCGATTTCACTGCTCGCGCAGTGTACTGTCCCTCGGGCGGATGTGTTGATGTCTGGTGCCTTCCTGCTGTGATAACGTGTACAGTGCTGTGCAGAAGAGCTCATCTTAACCTTTTGTCTTCACCCTTCAATAATGTCTCTGAAACACAAATCTGATGCAAGTGCTGGTGATACAGTAAAGAAGAGAAAAACCATCACCATTGAAAATAAAGTAGAAATAATAAAAGGTCAGAGAGAGGTGAAACTCCATCATTCATTGGTAGAGCACTTGGTTACAGTCGATCAACAATAACATATATTAAAGTAATGTATCTGTTCTGACTTATATACAAATTCAACTTAACCCGGGGACTGCCTGTATATATATATATAATTTTATATATGTAAAATCCAATGGTTCATGTCTGTATGTCTGTCCGCTTTTCACAAGCGAACTACTTAACAGATTTAGATCTCTTTTTGGTTGATTTTGCTGCTTCTGTCAGAGCGCTAAGTATCATAGTTTACTTGCAGGAGTGATTTATTCACACTAATCCGAGACAGAGGCTGCGGGCCAAGGGGAGGGAGAAGTGTAACATCAGGAGTGGGGAGCTGGGCGGGGCCATCCTCACTGACGTGCCAGCCTCCGTTTGAATCGGTCTACCTCTGGCCAAATTTTGGATCGTACCTTGCCTCTGCTTAGCAAGTGACATCTGCTTGTTTATTGATTTTTAAAGTTCGTCCTTTTTCACTACTATGCAGGCGCAGACGCAGGGACAGCTAGTATATATACAGTATATATATATATATACCAGTAACGGGGCACTGCAAGATTACGTGTAGTGAATACACTTGACTTGAGCATTCATGGCTTTCCAGGTTGATGCGCTTGCTGCTTCCTGAGCAACTCTTCTTTTCTCCACCCTAGCGGCCCTCTTCTTCTTTTCTTTCGTCTGCATCTTTTCACTTTAAAACTGAATAAGTCCATGTTTATGTTGCAATTATTTAGTATGTTTTCCTTAATTTTTCACTTAAGCTAGCACTTAAGTCTTCAATCTACCTCAAGAATGAATTAAGATAAGAAGAGGTAGGAGAAGTGACAACGAAGGTGGTAGGGATGAGAACGGTGCACGTGCGCATGTGCCACATGGCCTCCCTGCTGACTGCTGCTGAGAGTTGATTCTACAATAAAATAAAATAAAAAAAAAAAGAGGAATAACCTTGGAGGTCAATCATCACTCCGAAAGCAGATAGTAGACGTCATGTAGTATATGTGTACCAAATTTCAGGTCAATAGGTTTGTGAGCTACAGGTGATTTAAAATCCTGGACAGACAAATGAACAGCCACGGTAACGTATTATATAAGGAGATATATATATATATATATATATATATATGTATATATACTAGTCATTAAGCCCGTTACAATAACGGGCGCTAGAACAGTAGTGCATAAACATTAGTAGGAACAGTCTACAGTGGAACCTCGGTTCACGACCATAATTCGTTCCAAATCTCTGCTCGTAAACCGATTTGGTCGTGAACCGAAGCAATTTCTCCCATAGGATTGTATGTAAATACAATTAATCCGTTCCAGACCATATGAACTGTATGTAAATATATATATTTTTTTAAGTTTTTAAGCACAAATATAGTTAATTAAATCATAGAATGCACAGCATAATAGTAAACTAAATGTAAAAACATTGAATAACACTGAGAAAACCTTGAACAACAGAGAAAACTAACATAGCGCTACCAACCACTGGCTAAAAACACTTTTTTTTAATGAGTTTTAAGCACAGGGAAAAAAAATGAACATTTGAAAAAATCCGTAATTTAATGAACCACCAAGAAAAGTAACATTGCAACAATGCACGCTACGAACCGATCGGTATAAACAGAAGTGAAAACAAAATCAAGCCCAGTGCATTCTTTAACTGCCTTCCTACCTTATGAGTCCAGCCCTCTCTCACGCGCTGCCTGTGTGTGTGCGCTGGCTCTCTCTCTCTTGCGCTGCCTGTGTGTGTGCCTCTGTCTCTCTCTGGCGCTGCCTGTGTGTGTGCCTCTGTCTCTCTCTGGTGCTGCCTGTGTGTCACACGGCTGTCTCTCTCGCGCTGCCTCTGTGTGTGTGTGTGTGCGTGCGTGTGTGTGTGTGTGTGTGTGTGTGTGTGTCGCACTCTCTCTCGCTCTCTCTCTTGCTCGCTGCACAGGAAATGCACAGGGAGAGACTGAACATGTACAAATCGAAAGGGAAACTGGCTTGTTCATATACCGAGTGTGTGGTCGTGAACCAAGGCAAACGTTTGGTGAACTTTTTGGTCGTAAACCGATTTGTAAGTGTACCAAGACGTTCGTGAACAGAAGTGAAAAGAAACTCAAGCACAGTGCATTCTTTAACTGCCTTCCTACCTTATGAGAGAGCCACACACACACACAGGCAGCGCCAGAGAGAGACAGAGCCACACACACAGGCAGCACAAGAGAGAGACAGACGAACACACACAGGCAGCGCGATATATGTTTATTAAATGGCAAGGGACCTTGACCTCATTCTTTTTGTTGGTCGTATTTTTCTTTGTCTTTCAGCCTTTCTTTTGTTGATGTTTACTTGCTGAGCTGACCGTTCTTTGTGGGCTGCCGCCGTGTATTGTGTGTCTTTAATTTTCTGTGACAGTAATACTGTCTTGTACGTCTGCTGGCTTGTACATCCGTAATATACCTTTAATTTTTTCTGGCGGTAATACAGGCGTGCGCGTTGGTAATATGCCTTTAATTTTCTCTGAAAGTAATACTGGCTTGTATGTGGCTGTAATATGCATCACTGCATTGTGTACCTTTAATGTCCTCTCAAAGTAATACTGGTTTGTATTTCTGCAAAACGCCTGTAACTTTCTCTGACAGTAATATCGTGCATCGCACCGTGCCCCGCGCATGCGCACTTCACCAGAAGACACACACACATGGACACCTGGACGCACACAGGAATTTTAATAAAGAGGAAATACAGCCCTGGACAGTGCAATACCTCCCCCTGGACGCTAGATGGCCGCCCCCCTGGGTTGGAGAGGTGCCTTGGTTTCCCGCAGGGCTCCATGGGAATTGCATTTGGGTGCAGCCCTGTGGGGTCCCACAGGTAATGCCAGGGGGTGCTGTAACTGGAACTCCTGAGCCTGTATGGGCAGCGTATTTGTCACACCCAGAAGTGCAGCCGGAACTCGGCGATCAAGCACCTGGAGCACTTCCGGGTGGACTATAAAAGGAGCCAGCGACCAGCACTCAGCAGCCAGAGTCGGGTGGAGGAGGACAAGGTTGCCTGGGAGAAGTGTGGGGTGCTTACTTAGTGTGTTTGTACACTGGGGACTGTGTTGTGCCTGTGGGGTTTACAGGGAAGACGTACCCCACAGGTGAAGAAAAATAAAAAGTTTATTTATTTTATATGTGCCTCCCGTGTTCAATCTGTGTTGGGCCGGGCGCCATATAGCGCCTTTTTACAATATATATTCGTTCAGTGTCATTGCAGAGGACTACATCTAATTTAAAGAGCATACTAGAATTTTTGTTTTCTTGCTGGCATTTCAATAAACATTTGCTTTCTTTTAAATATTTTTGGTGCTATGCCTCCGAATACAGGAGATGGACGTCTGAAGCAGAACTCTATTAGCAGTATCATTTTTTCTCTTTTTTTATCACCCCGAGGTATCCTGTATTTATTCAACCCGAGGAGGCTCAATTACAGTATCCGCAAGCATATATTAACATGACCGTCAGGAAAAGGGTTCAGAAAAAAATGGAAAAGACAGCTAAAGCTTCATCCAAGCTTAGACAGGCTTCAAGTCCAAGTTCAAGGTACGGCCTTTCAGAAACTGACCTGGAACAGATAAGTGAAAGCACAGATTTCCTGGGACCGGACGCTATTGTATTTTCTCCAATCGAGAGCAAAAGTGGGAGCGATTGTACAAGCAAATCAGGCCAGGATAGACTGTCGATTCCAGAAGATTCATTGAAGCTGAAAATGGCCTTACCTTCCATATTGTCAGCTGCTCCTAGCAGAGCACGGAGAGGATCGAAACAAGCTGAAGGTAATGTTTGCCTCAATGGCCCAAGACATAAAGGAGCTCAAGAAAGATATGAAGAAAGAAATAAAGGACATAAACAAGACAAACGAGAAGCTGCTTCAAGATATTAAACACCAAAAGAAATGTTTAAATAATCGCTTTTAGGCAGCCTTTAAAGGTATGCTAGAAAAAATTGAGAACAAATACAGGAAAAATGTATCTAAGTTTGAGAATAAACTTAAAGCACTTGGATCTCAGTTGGAAGACATTAAGCAAACGTTCACAACTCGTATTGAAACAGCTGAATAACTGGCATCTACCACTGACAGAAAAGCAGCGGCTGCAAATTCCAAATGCAAAGCACTCGGAGACGGACTAGCTGCATTGGAAGATGGATGCAAAAGGAATAATATTAGAATCTAAGGTCTCCCTGAAAATTGTGAAACTCCAAATCTAGTGAAATTCATAGCTGAACTATTCTGTAAAATAATTGGAGAGGAATTCAAATCAGACATTGAGATAGCAGCAGCTTACCGCATACAGGGATCATGAGGGTCAAATTCCTCTAAACCTAGGACTCTCATTGTGCGTTTTGAAAAATTACAGTTTAAACTACATTTAATGTTACTTCTCAGAAAGAAACATGAGATTATATTTGAAAATAACCACATTCGTATTTATAGCCTCTTGTATCCTGCCAAACTGAAAGTGGACATTCAAGGTAATCTCTACTTTTTTGCTTCTAAGGAGGAAGCAGAAAAAGAGCTAAAAAAACTGATCCTGACACTTTTTTGAACGACGATCGTGGGTCACATTCTGTCTTGGCATGGCAAAGAAGATCTTACTGGGTATTTGATCCACCTGCAATGATACTGGTACTATAATTATTCATCCTATTTACTTCTCAGGCATTTTTTGTTTTAATTATAATTATATGCGTATATGTGTGCATGTACTGTATATGTATGCATGTATACATTTTTCTTCTTTTATGGAGGATGTTTAACATCATACCCTTGGTTTATTGCATTGGGGCTTACTATACTTATCCAGGACTTCTTTTTAATATCATTCCCTGGTTTACTCTCTCAAGACTGTTTAAGATTATATTTTATGCTTATGCTTATATTATTTGGATTTTATTGTCAATAGATATCTCTATTTTGATCCTTATACTCTGTTGCTGGGGAGCTTATTTTATTTTGGACATGCTCTGTCTCTAGGTATCTCAGAGGACTGGGACTTTGTGAAGTGTGGTCTAGCCTCATGTGGGGAAGCAATATGGGGGGGGGGGGGCAGGGGACTAGGAGGGGAGAGAAAGAGAGCAAGCTATTTCTAATCTATCCTTGTAATCCTTATAATTATAAGTGCCAATGAAATATTAAGCTTCATGGCAATAACTCCTGGGAAAACTGGAAATTAAAGTCAAAGCTGCCTTATTTTAAGTTAAGACAACGAAATGACAGCAAAAGTTCAGAAGCAATATCTTCATAATCAAACCGTTAACTTTGTGAAATATTTTGGTGATATGCCTCCCAAATACACCACTGATCCATTCAGTTACATTTCTATGCCCAGAACACGAGCGTGTGCAGAGGTGCCAGTGCATGGGGCCGTCATAACACCACTATTGCTGGATTCAACTAATGGTTCAGTTAAGTTTGTTTTTAAAACTGCATTTACAGCTCCTCATTTACACACCATTGTGTTTTGGTTGAAGGCTCCTTCCCACTCATGAATATTGATGAGTCAGTCAATCACATAACAGCCCTAACATGACTTAATGCCCACAACGTCCATCACAAAACATTACACTATGGTTATGATTAGGGTTTTGGGAGGTTTATGTAACTCAGAGGGCATTCAATGACTGGACGTTTTGGGTGTTTCATGATGTGTAATGTTACATGACCTACATAATATCTATTGCAGGCTGCAGTTAAATTAATCTCAAATGCACAGGAACAGTTTTTGCAGCATGATGCCTATTTTGTCCACTAGACAGTAGTAAAATACTGTCCTGAGAGTTATTTGGGCTTAACACATAAAGTGGATAATTACACTTCACCTCAAATCTCCCTCTGGCTTAACTGTAATAACTATTAACTACAGTATGTCACTGAATGCATTTATGCATACATGAAATAAATAATAACTGAAAAATGGTTTGTAAAAATATTGCCTCATCCAGGGAAGGTCCCTGCCTTTTGGTGTTGGGATAGACTCTGGCCCCCCAACCCTGAATTAAATTAGGCAATCTTTAAAAATGTTTTGAGTATGGCTACCAATGTTAATATGTGTTACTCTTACTGGCTGTTAAATTCTAATAAATGCAACTCTTGTGCAATATTGTTAAAGGAGAGAAATGATTGACATAATTCATTGCAACAAAATGAAATAGGTCCCTTTTTTTCCTAGTTTTAAATAATTTTTTCCTCTTTTACATTTGATTGTTAGCTTCAGGCAAGCTTGTTAAAATTAATTTATTTAGCAAAGTCCCATTTGGTAGGACGAGTGGGACTTTCACGTTCTGAAGTATGCACAATATGCTGCTCCATGCTGGCACACGTGGCAAGCCATTTCCAAGCAAATTCAAAGAGTGTTTATTAGACAAATCCTCCAGGACTTACCCAGCAAAGACTAACAAATGCAAGAAGGAAGTGTTTGCAAACATTTGTGCACACAAGGTAATTGTAACAGAAAGTAAAGCCGAATCTACATTCCTGGCTCCATGAGGTTGTTTCAAGCTAAGTGGATGGATAGAGGAAAATTTAAAACAAAGAAAAATGGATTAAGATATTCAATCAATGTTTAAGCTTGTTAATCAATCTTTATTTTATATATTATCAATGCAAGTCATTTCCAAGTGATAAAATTGCATTAACTACAGTTAATCTTTAAGAAATAAAAGTGATTTATTAATATCTGAGCTATAGCAAAGAGACATGGTAACAAAATTGTAATGTCAGTCATCTTAAAATCGTACACCATTAGTCTAGAGTCTACCCATATCTCACCATACAATACAATACAATACAATTTATTTGTGTATAGGCCAAAATCACACAAGAAGTGCCGCAATGGGCTTTAACAGGCCCTGCCTCTTGACAGCCCCACAACCTTGACTATCTAATAAGACAAGGAAAAACTCCCAAAAAAACCCTTGTAGGGAAAAAAATGGAAGAAACCTTGGGAAAGGCAGTGCAAAGAGAGACCCCTTTCTAGGTAGGTTGGGTCTGCAGTGGGTGTCAAAAAGAAGGGGGTCAATACAATACAATACACAGAACAGAACAAATCCTCAAAATAGTATAAAAAATATTACAAGTACAGAGCAGAATTTAAACAGTAGATTATATCACATAATATGATTTGGGTTTGTTTAGATTCCTGGAGACCTCAGCCATCAAGCTGCCTCCCCCCTTTGCCCCCATTCCACAGCCGAGACGGTGCTGGCCCAGCCAATCCGATGAAATGACTCCTCTACCTGACAATTCCTGCGATCCTCCATCAGGGATGACTTTACCTTAGGCTGGCAAAACAACTTGGCAGGTGGGCTGTGGCACTAAGTGCCACATTTGAGTACCGAGAAGAGAAACAGAATAGGTGAGGGTTAGTAACAAATTATAACTATCATGCTACTTATGTTTAAGTGTAATGACTAACAACAGAGATGCACTCTGTACAGTTAATCAGCAGCTCTAGTCAGGATATGCTAAACTGAAATAGTGAGTCTTCAGCCGGGATTTGAAAGCTGAGACCAAAGGGGCATCTCTTATAGTAGCAGGCAGACCATTCCACAGTTTAGGGACCCTGTAGCTATTTTATTAATCCTTGGAATCATAAGCAGACCGACATCTTGAGATCTTAATGTGCGCTCTGGTTTGTAAGTCATGATAACTTTGGACAAGTAAGCTGGACCTTGGCCATTTAAGACTTTATATGTTAAAAGGAGGATTTTGAAATCTTCCCTAAACTTAACTAGGAGCCAGTGTAAGGATTTAAGAACTGGAAGTTATGTGTTCGTATTTTCTTGTTCTTGTAAAAATTTGGACAACTTTGTAATGTGCGCTTTAAATGACATGCTAGAGTCAAAGATAACTCCTAGATTGTGAGCTGATTCAGTAAAATTAATGGTGATGCAAACTGAGTTAAATGATGACAAAATATTGTTGTGATCAGCATCATTCCCTCCAATAATTAACATCTCTGTTTTATTGGTGTTTAAAGATAGGGTAGTTCTCATCCATCCACTCCTTTAATTCACTAACACAACTAATTAAAGACAACATTGGAGAAACTTCACTTGATCTGAAATGAAAGGGTATAACTGGGTGTCATCTGCATACGAGTGAAAATTATCATTATGTTTCCTAATAATAGATCCCAGTGGAAGCATGTAAATTGAAACAGTAAAGGTCCTAGTACTGAGCCCTGCAGGACACCATATCTCACTTCTGTGTATAATGATGGAGTCCTGTCAGCACATTTCTGTACAAATTGGAATCGATTTGATAAATAAGAACTAAACCAAGCAAGCATGGTGCCTGTAAGGCCAACATCATTTTCTAGCCTGTGCAGTAAAATAGAATGGTCAGTGGTGTAAAGTGCTGCACTTAAGTCTAACAACATAATTACAGTGGATTTTCCTTCATCAGAGGATATCAGAATGTCATTTACAACCCGCGTTAGTGCCGTTTCTATGCTATGACCAGTGCAGAAACCAGACTGGAATTTCTCAAATAAATTGTAATGTGGAAGGTGTGCCTACGGGGCAGCTCCAAGATAAGCACCAGTCATCTCAAAGATGATTTACAGCAACTACAGTTTTGTTTTTGAGATCATTTGGACATTTCTAGTTCTGACACACAAAGTTTCTTTACAGTTCTTTGATTTTACCATTGGCTGTTTATCTTGTGGTAATTGCTCTAATTTTTATTAATCTCATGCCATAATAACAGTTGTCACGCTTGGGTCACAAAGATGCACAGGTCCACTCAGGGGTTTCTAGAGACAGAAACTGTATTCGAATACTGGAAGAACAAACACAAGTCTCTTTCAGGGGCAATCCGGGCTCACTGTCAAACCGGTTACCACAGCTCCGTCTCTCGATCAAAAGAACACAAAATCTTCCTCTTCAAAGTGGCACAGAGGCTCGGAAGCCCTGACTGGAGCAGAGGATGTCTTGGGAAAGAGAGACAAAGCAAGGAGACAAAAGGACAGCTGCGGTGTGGACTTTTAAATGTTCGAAGCCTCCTAGCACAGCAGCAGCAGCAGCAGCTGGCTAGCAGCTGATCTGGCGGAGAGGAGATGAAAAGCTGTGTTTGTTTCCCTTTGAATCACTGTTTAAGAGGGGGTTTCGGAGGAGCAGCCACGTTCCCTTGGGGCTGCGTTCACCGTGTTCACACAATGTTCTCAGTTTACACTGACCTTGCATTTACGACTATCTAAAGCCCATATCAAATTAAGAACCCTAATTCTGCCATACTGCCCCTTTTTTTGTTCTTTATTTCACCTTATACAATTTCTTGTATTAGGAATTTGTTCATTTTCACATACCCCTTGGGGTCAGAGCACAGGGTCAGCCATTGTACAGCGCCACTGGAGCAATTGAAGGTTAAGGGCCTTGCTCAAGGGCCCAGCAGAGTAAGATCTGTTTTGGCAGTGACGGGAATTCAAACCGGCAACCTTCAGGATACCAGCGCAGATCCTTAGCCTTAGCCCCTTTGGGTGATTTAGTCCTGTGTACCTCAAGGCAATACCCACCGTAAGCGGATGTGTTTATATTGTGGCACTAGCTGTGGTACCCATCATTCCACGCTACCATTATCATTCCAACAGATGGTGCATCACAAACATTTGAAGCAGTAAAATGCATTACTACAGATGTTTATGATGGACCATCTGTTGGAATGACAGACATAGCAACTGGACAGGACACACAGATGCACAGACACAAAGAGTCTTATCATTTTATTAAGGTGGATGTTTCACATGCTTTAAAGTGTTAAAAGCATTATAGGCAATATTTAATTATGTCTATATTATCTATAAACAGTAGATTCTTTATAATTGAAGTTTTGCTTTTTTGTAAAAGTAGCTACTCCACAGAAACAGGAAATGTCTAACAGATAGATGGCATTAGAAGTTAAAAGCAAAAACAAAACTAAAGCAAAAAGACAGTCTGGCAAGATAAAAGGACAGAATCTTAAATGGTAGAACAATAAAGCCCTTGAACCAATGTTTATCTTTGTGTATGCACATCTCATGAGTGTGTACTGATATGGTCTGTCAAATGACTCTGGAGAGAGAGGGTCCAAGAGTGTTCACCTCAGACCTGTCAAGCTTTTAAAGTCAGTAGCTCACAGAAAGAAAAAGACAAAAAAAGAGCACCAGCAAGAACACAGTCACCAAGAAGACCTGTGGCATGAGACACAACAATGTAACCTTAATGGACTGAACACCATTAGCATTGGATGTGTCAGCCAACAATGTCTATAACATTCCTTGAAGTACACAGGCTGTATTAGTTAGTTGCCACATTCATTTGTTTTTTTGTCTGCTTATTTGCTTCCTCTTCTACCTTAGGGATGTTAACGACTACAATGACTAAATAAAGTTTATTATCTGTTCCCCTTGTTTGTATTTAATATTTGCTAAATCTGATCACCTGGGGTATAAAGGAATAAAGAGCATACGTCCTGTAGCATACGTTCTGGGTGCAGAACAGAACAGTAGTCCCAGGAGCAGGTGTTTTGTGATTACAAGATGTCTCTCCTTCCATGCCAGGCGAGTGCAAGGAAAAGAAAACAAGAATTGGAGTGGATGTGTAGGTCTATGTAACATAGAATCTGGTCCTGGAAAGAAAAGAATCTATATTTTAGGACAGGGCCACCCCAGAACCCTTCTACAATAAAATATCCACACTTCATGTGGAAGTGTTTCTGTAATCAGCCTGAATTATTCCTAATGGATAGTGATGAGCAAACAATCATGTTTCGATTTGCATATAGTTTCAAAAACTAAAAGTAGTGTTGCAGACAGTTTATTGATTATATAAATGCAAAACTCATTAAAAAGTGTTATATTTTAAAGGTGTTTTGGGTGAAAAACAAGGAATATTACAGAAACAAACGAAAAAAAACTAACAGAGCATAAAGTGTTGAGTCACCAAATGGTAATCACCATATACTGTAATTAAATGCAAAGATGCAAAGATTTGACAAAATATGTTGTAGACATTTTTCTAGACAGGATTCCTTTTCAACACTGAAAACAAATGGTGGTGGTGGTTATTATATGGCCTGGTTGGTGAGAAGGGCAGGTTAAGGTGATCAGAAACCAGACGTGATGTCAGACATCTTTGTGCTGTCAAACTTCTGGTGTGTAGACAATAAGAGAGTCCACATTCCTACACTCACAAATTGACAATTTAGGTTCACCAATTGCCTATTTCGTCTTTGAACTTTATGGGGTGGTCTATAGTCCTCACAGCTAACCCCACGATTAGAGAGAAGGGATATTTTTTCTCAATTTTTTGTGTGAAATGTTTTGCTTTGAAATTTTACTAAAATTTTTAAAATTAAGATGTATTGTCTGTGGAATTGTTTGATCACGCGTCACACTGGTGCTTGAATCATCCTATGAAGCAAACTAAAAGCTGCAGAACTTTGATCATTTTAGATAAACACAGCTATTGTAGTATTTTAAAGTCAGTTCTGAACAACGCAGGTAAGCAATATAATGACTCTAAAACTGGTGAGATGTGCTCAAATTTTCCTTTTCTAGTTAAGATTCTGGCAACTGCACTCTGCACTAATTTCAACTAATTGATGTTTTCCTTAGGTAGTCCTGTTAGGAGTGCATTACAGTAATCTAGTTGACTGAAAACAAAAGCATGAATTAATTTTTCAGTGTCTTGTAAAGTTATAAGAGGTCTAACTTTTACTGTATTCCTTAAGTGACAAAATGCAGTCCTCATAATCTGGTTAATTTGCGATTTAAAATTTAAGTGGACTCTTGATGTCAGAACATCTCATTTTCTGCTTGTACTAGCTCTTATCACTACTTAACCTTGTACATACCAGCTGCAGTTTAAAACAACTGAGAATGGGTCACAGATCAAAAGGCTCTAATTAAAAAGAGTGCCAAGAGTAAAAGCTAATAGTAAAAATGTCATAGTAATCAATATAATAATTAGTAAAAATCATGTTTCATAAGTCCTTAGTAGTTCAAAACTTTTTCCATTTAACAATTATTGAAACCACCCTCATCCTGGAACATAAGGCTTTAAAAATGGTTTTATACTGTGATGGACGGCTGGCAGCTCAACCCGTCCGGGATGCCCCTAAAATGGAAGGATGGGGGAAGGCAGCTACTTGCCAACACTGCCTCCCCCAAAACACTAGATGGCAGCTCCCCTGAAGTGTAGCTGTGCCCCAGATTCCCGCGGGGGGGGACTTGGACTTCGGCTTCTCAGCACTGTTGGGTACCATGGGTGCTGGCAGGGGGAGCTGTCGAAGGATCTAGGGACACATCCTTTCCTTATAGCACAGAAATATGAGGCAGTCACGAAGACGGAAGCCCCAGAGTACTTTCGGGCTAAAGAAAATGTCAGTTCTTCATTAGACCTGGAAGTGCCAGCCAGTCACGTGGTCGGAAGGACAGAAGCACTTCTGGACCGAGGACTATTTAAAGGACTGATGGGAACCCAGCAAGCGAGCCGGAGTTGGGAGGTTGAGGACAGAGCTTGCTGGGAATTGTGGAGGAGAGATTTTGAGAGTTAATTATTGTGTTCATTTGTTTATTGTGGCTGTGGTACTCGAGGAGCATTGTACAAAGAAAAGAAAGAAAAGAAGAAATTAAAACAACTTCTTGGTGCTTTTAACACGTGTTGTCTGTGTCTGTGTGTTGGGTTAGAGGAGCAACAGTGCCCTCTAGTGTTACAATACCATTGTCCTGCTCTATACCTTGTAAAAGGCGCTTTATAGTGCCTAACCCGGCACAGACTCAGGCAGAGGCACGTACTTAAATAAAGACTCTCTTTATTATTTCTTCAGCCGTGGGGCACGCCTTCCCCGTGTCCCACAGGCCCAACACAGTCCCAAAAGCACTTCTTGAATATATCACAACTAACACACTCTCTCTCTATCCACCTCAGCACCACCACTCCTCCTCAGGCTTAGTCCTCCTCCTCCCGACTCTGGCTCTCTCGAGTGGTGGTGGCTAGCCTTTTTTATGCCCCATCCGGAAGTGTTCCAGGTGCTTGATTACCTGGTCCTAATTGACCTTCCGGGTGGGGCTGACGAGTCGACCAGCTGGGCTGGAAAGTCCATGCAGCTCCCCCTGGCGGCCATCCAAGCCCCCAACCAGGCTGTGGAGGACTCCATCTCCCATGGAGCCCTGCGCCAGGTTGGGTAATCATCGTCCACCAAGCGTCCCGGGGGAGGTATTGAGCTGCCCATGGTGGCTCCCCCGGAACAGATGCAGCAGGGGCGTCCCAGCCGGGCATGGGACCCGGCTGTCCTTCACAACCTCATCACAATTTTGTCACGGACATCTTCAGAGAGCTCCTTGGACTATATGGCTTGGCTTTTGTCCTGACATGCAGTGTGAATTGTGAGATCTCATATTGTATACACAAGTGTGTGCCTTTCTAAACAATGTCCCATCAAGTAAATTTGATTACATTTGCCCCTTGCCCTGGACTCCAATAAAGTTCTAGACACATCTCAAGGATAATTAAAGCAGACTGTATGCACCTGACCACAATTTGGTGTGCCACAACAAAGGATCTGAATGCTTATAGAAATTAGACAGTTTTTGATTTGTAAGAAATTTGCAGACCTTCCTGAAAACATTTTTGTACTTTGTCATTATGAGTTATCGAGTGTATATTGAAGGGCAAAAATGACAAATGTATTGATTTAAAATTAAATGTACAACACAATAAACTGTGCATAAAGTGAAGGGTTCTGAATGCTTCCTAAAACCGCTGTATAAGCACACCATTACTTCCTACTAGAAAACCACTGGTAAAGGCTATTTCCAAATTTAAATGTATATTCATAATATGTTTAATATACAATATGAGCCTTCATCACGTTACAGTGCAATTAGAAAAGACTAAAGAGAATTGAGACGTACTGAAAAAAAACCTCAAGACTATATTTTACACAATAGAACTACTTGGCTTTTTGCTGTGCATGGTATGCTTTCAAATTAAAGTAGCAACACATTTACCTTACTGCTTATTTTATATCCCCCATTACTTATAACTGATAGTTCTGTATTTATGCTGGTACATTTTAGCACATTCATTCTACTTATTGACTCTTGGCCATCATTCAAAGCATCTAGCTTTTGGACTCTCAACTATCGTTTTTCTATTATAACAAATATTAATCTTTTTAATGTTACGTGAATTTATGAAAACAATATGTCTCTACTCAAAATGAAAGGACATGCATGGCTTACCTTGAAATGTACAGCAGACAGTGTCTTCTGCTGAAATTTTTAAGAATGTTAGTAGTCTTTTTCCTTTTAGTGAAGAGCTTTTTGTAAGTGTAAATACCATGGCAGGAAAGTGGCAGGAAAAGTAGCATCCTTTAAATATCACAGCGCACAAGTCATGGAGGACTGTTTGTGCCTATCTGAAAGCACATAATAAAATAGATGGCAAGGAGTAAATGGCATGCTTTTCAATAATTTCTTTGCCGATTATCTTTTATCAAGATAGCTGCTAACAGAATGGCTTCCCTATTTATGAAGTTTTCATATGACAAGAAGTAAGGACATGAATGTTGCTGACAGCCATATGTTTAAATCTGTTAAATTATATCAAAACATTTGATTTTTATATGTCCCTTTAAAACACACACTCTATAACCCTCAAGAATATGTGTTGTTCTTCACCAATTCCAAATTAAATATGGCAGTGACAAAAGTACTGTGAAAATACATTAGCACATGTCTGGTACAAAGTAACAGCATATCACCAAATGAAACTGGTGCTATAGTTCGCACATATAAATCTTTATTTCTCCATATGCACTTGAAATAAAATGTAGCATATATAAACATAAAGTATTTACTGTTTAAATGACTATATACATACAAACATTTTGGATATTGTGAGAGAATAAGTTTTTGGCTAGGAGTTGTTGGGGAAGAAGAAGGAGAATACGGTGAAAACACAACCGTAGATGGGCTGAGTGGTGTCTCTGCTTTATAAGGGGAGCTGTAGCAGGCAATTGGGGGGCCTCTGTGTCACAAGACCACCTCTAGAAGCAGGTGCACTGCTAGTCGTCCAGGCCGACCAGGACTAGAGTTGTTCAAGATAAAGAGACTTTGCAAAGATGACAGATGAAAATTAAAAGATGATGCTGTTTTATTTGCAATAATTCTCTAGAGCACTTTCATTCCAGTGCAGCAATATATATACTGAATAAAAATAACAATAATCCCAAAATCAAGGCAAAATCTTCACATGTTTATATACCAAAAACCAAAAGTGAAAAGGAAGAAAATCAATAAAACAATAATAAGGCCATCACCCCCAGCTAAAAAAAGTGCAAAAGCTATTTGCAGCCTTCAAAGGTAAACTGCTCAAAAAAATTAAAGGAACACTTTGAAAACAAATCAGATCTCAATGGGAAAAAAATCTGCTGGATATCTACACTAATATGGACTGGGTAATGTGTTAGGAACAAAAGGATGCCATATGATTTGATGGAAATAAAAATTATCAACCTCAGAGGGCTGAATTCAAAGACACCCCAAAAATCAAAATGAAAAAATTATGTAGCCTGCTAGTCCATTTTTGCCAAATCATACTCAGTAGTTTGCATGCCTGACAACCTCGGGGAGGGGCATGCTGTTAATGAGATGGCGGATGGGTGTCCTGGGGGATCTTCTCCCAGATCTGGACCAGGGCATCACTGAGCTCCTGGACAGTCTAAAGTGCAACCTGGCGGCATCCAATGGACCGAAACATAATGTCACGCCCAGAGGTGTTCTATTGGATTTATATTAGGTGAGCATAGGGCCCAGTCAATGGTATCAATTCCGTCATCCTCCAGGAAACTGTCTGCATACTCTCGTCACATGAGGCTGGGCATTGTCGTGCACTAGGACGAACCCAGGACCCACTGCACCAGCATAGGGTCTGACAATGGGTCCAAGGATTTCATCCCGATACCCAATGACAGTCAAGGTGCCGTTGTCTAGCCTGTAGAGGTCTGTGCGTCCCTCAATGGATATGCCTCCCCACACCATCACTGACCTACCACCAAACAGGTCATGCTGAACAATGTTACATCAGCATAACTTTCTCCACAGCTTCTCCAGACCCCTTCATGTCTGTCACGTGCTCAGGGTGAACCTGCTCTCATCTGTGAAAAGCACAGGTTGCCAGTGGTGGACCTGCTAATTCTGGTATTCTATGGCAAATGTCAGTTGAGCTACACGATGCCAGGCAGTGAGAACAGGGCCCACTAGAGGATTTCTGGCCCTCAGGCCACCCTCATGAAGTCTGTTTCTGATTATCTGGTCAGAGACATTCACACCCGTGACCTGCTGGAGGTCATTTTGTAGGGTTCTGGCAGTGCTCATTCTGCTCCTCCTTGCCCAAAGGAGCAGATACCGGTCCTGCTGATGGGTTAAGGACCTTCTACGGCCCTGTCCAGCTCTTCTAGAGTAACTGCCTGTCTCCTGGAATCTCCTCCATGCCCTTGAGACTGTGCTGGGAGATGCTGCAAACCTTCTGGCATTGGCACGTATTGATGTGCCATCCTGGAGAAGTTGGACTACCTGTGCAACCTCAGTAGTGTCCAGGTATCGCCTCATGCTACCAGTAGTGACACTGACCGTAGCCAAATGCAAAACTATTAAACCATTCCTGTTTTGGGGGTTGTCTCATTGTTGCCCCTCTAGGGCACCTGTTGTTAATTTTATTAATACCAAAGCAGCTGAAACTGATTAACACCCCTCTCTGCTACTTAACTGACCAGATCAACATCCCAGAAGTTTCATTGACTTGATGCTATACTCTGATTAAAAAGTGTTCCTTTAATTTTTTTGAGCAGTATATTTAGGGTGTGTTTGTGTGTGTCCTGCGGTGGGTTGGCATCCTGCCCGGGATTGGTTCCTGCCTTGTGCCCTGTGTTGGCTGGGATTGGCTCCAGCAGACCCCCGTGACCCTGTGTTCGGATTCAGCGGGTTGGAAAATGGATGGATGGATATTTACAAATATATTATTCTCTGTTTGAGCCACAAAGGAATGTCCGAGTTCCACTAACACTCAAAAAACAGGAGTATAGATGACTCCAAAAGGCAGCCAGTAGCTGAGCCACCCAGCCTTTCTCTACTAAATGCACTCAACTCACTCTCTTTAATTCACTATCATTACTCTAAAGTCTGGTTAACCAACCCCCTTGTGACACCACATTCAGTATTTTGAAGTCAGCGCCATCTCCCTCTCTGCAAACCCTGCAATGGCAATACTAAATATAACCTGGAGGGGAAAAAGCCCAGAAAAACTAACACTGAACACATAACCAAATTATATAAACACTAACATAAACTAACTCATTATAATTAGCCAACTGTTTTTTCAGGCACTGTGCAAGCAGCGGCCTTTTAACCAAAGCTCCATGTTCTCTCTATTTTTCTTGTTATTTCTGAACTTGTTTTACTAGTTACTAGTATTGATTAAGATATATCTGATCTTGCCATTCGCTTGTCACTGATATTATCCACTAGTAAACTGGATAAATGGATTTGAAATGGATTCTAAACGTAAATGCAGGTTGATGTCGACTTGCACATGGGCGGGGTCATGAAGAGTATCTGAAGGCTACCTTATGTCTGAAGCACCTGGAAACATAAAAGACACTAAGAAAATAAAAGCCAGGTTACTAAATACTCCTGTAATCAGCTACTTGCGCTATGATGGTGAGCGCGAGACTGTAAGTGTGTAATACTATGTCTATTGGAGTTAGATGAGGGTACCACTGGTCGAAATCTTGGTAAAGTAAAGCAATCTGCAAGAGCAATAAAGAGACCTATGTAAAGCGAAGCATTTATCTTGCTAAAAATGGAAGTCGACTGATCACCAACAACCCAGCAAACGTAAACTTTATATAACAAAAGAGGACCACTGTGTGTGAAACCTCAAAAAAGAAAAACAAACATGCAGAACAGCCTACAATCAGAAGATGCAACCAAGGTAAAGAAAGAGAAGAGCTCCTGAACAAAGAAAAAAGCACACTAAACATTTTTCAATGTGTGCCAGAGAAAGCCAAACCAGAAAGATTAGAATAAAGCATCACCTACACTTGGAGTCAACAGGAACCAAACCCTAAGTGCACCTACTTTGGTTCCAAGTACTATTAATTGTAACTTAGTAGGTAGGGTAAAAGCATGTAATGTATTCTTGTTATTGATATTACTATAATTGAAAAGTAATGACCTTTGTGAAGGATACGTTTTTAGCGGTTATAAGTTTCTCTTCCTAAATTCAATATGAAAGTTTACAGCAGCTTCACAAACTCACACACAGAGGAGCTATGTGTGCTTTGGGGGTGGGGGTGGGGGGTTAAACTAGTGTAGACTAGCTGTGAGCAAATCAATGGCACCATCACTGCTCAGACCTTAAAACATTAATAACTAGTGAACATATTCATCTTGACCACGTTAACTGAAAGATCAGAATTCATAACTTATGTGCTTTTTGCTATAGGACAGAAAAAGTTTAACTAAGCTAGTGTAAATCTATGTTTTATGTTGTTATTATACTTTGTCTATATACCTATATACATACTGTAGTTGAGTAAAAGGACTGCAAGACCCAGAAATAAATGTTGGGTCACCATCCTAGTCGTCCCCATTTAATCCAAGTAAGGAAAAATAAAGAAAAATGGCAGTTACGGATGTAAACGTAACTGAAAAGTCCAAAACAAAAAGAAAGGCTGTTAGGCTAGGTATTTCAGTCTCTTTTGGTCACCAGACAGGGCCATTCTGTTCAATAAGGGATTTCTCCTTCCAGTGGCTGAGGGATTTATAGGTAGGGGACTGGAAGTGGCAGGAGACAATTGCCCTCATTGGGTGTCTTCTCTATACTGTGGAGGAAAAAGAAGAGAAGAGGTTTAGTACCCTGGGGTGGTAGTACATACCTAAGATGAGCCTGGAGAGTGATCCACAGACCTGCATGCATGACAATATACATGTAAATCTATATATAATTGCTTATATCCATTACTATTGTCTTTTTGTTATTAATAAATTGTGTTATTTGGTTAATTGCAGAAAGCGTGTTTGGGTTATTTTAAAATAGTCTATTACCACATCTGGACCACAAACAGAGAAAGTGAAAGTTATTCAATGTAGACTTTTGCTATTTGTAAATCATTTACATCTCTTCATAGTTCTGGCGTCTCTCCTGGAAGGTGAAACAGAGATCCATCACACACTCTTACACATCTGAGAACTCCATTTGCTCTCTCCCCAACTCCATCCGTTGTATTTTTCCACTCTAGTCCTGCCTAGAAGTGAGCCACTGATGATGTGAGCCACTGATTTGTCACTGGAGCTTTAAGAGCATCCATCCATGCTGTGTGAGACACCAACATCAAAGTCTGTAGATAAAATGCTGAGGGAAAACAATGGAGTGTGGAGAGATATCCCAAAAACTATTGCAGAGAGTGAGGGCTAAAACAGATATATAGATCAGGATGAGTAGGCAGAACATAAGCCATGACAAAAGGCAAAAAACAATACACTTTATTAAAAATAAAGTCAGTGATCCAAAAAGAAGTGTCAAATAAATATTCAAGAATGGAAAGGCCTAAGCAGAAGGATCTCCAGGGAAAGAGAAAAGCAAAAAAAAAAAAAAAAACTTATTAAGGCAAGTACTGTAGAATGTCAAACCACTGAACACACAGACCAAATCCTCAACTTGAAAGCACTGAACAGATGCTTCCTCAATTGCTGATACTAAAACTTTGAATAGACACTCTCTTTTATTTCCCTGTGGCACTGCATGATCTACACTATATTTGTGGTGTAGGCTTATCTTCATGATTCATGACATATGTGCTACAAAACAGGTACAAATGACTTCTGCAAGGTAAATGGAGGATAATCTCTTGCCCAGATAGGAAGCCAGGATGGAAGGACAGACGAGCTGGCAGGCTGGATACAGAAACAAGTTTTTGTCTAGCCAGAAAAATACAATTGTCAGGCCAGTGGAAGCTAGGAGCAGTTCCATTCCCCAGACAGCAGGTGTGCAGTAGTCCTATTATGGCATCCCAGTTTGAGACACCTGCAGGGATGCTTGGGTGTTGGAGTCCGGAAGTGCAACCCTGTCTGGATCCCTGGGTGCCGATAGAAGGTGTTATTGAGGGAGGACCTCGCTGCTCTCCATATGACCCTGCAGTGCTTCCAAGAAGACACGCTGTGACACAGGAAGCATTACTTGGTCCGACTTGAAAAAGAGCCCACCACCTCACGTCAGACAGTCAGAGTCGGGAGGCAGCGGACAACACTCTTGGAGGATGGAAAGTGGACAAATTCGTTTTGGATAGTGTATTCTTTATTATTATTTTCATGGGTGATTATTGTGAGAGTACTTTGTGTAAATAGATATTTTTCATTTTATCCTAGAATTGCATTGAGCATTACAGTCTCTGAGGTTGTAGGCTCAGTGGAGTTAACTTTCTTTTCTATACTCTGTAAATCTTACAGATACTGTGGAAATATGACAATACGAGATTAGAACACTGTCAAAGATAAGAGCTAAACTTTCTTCTGTTTGAAGTGTAAAATGAAGAGCTGCATTTGTTTATGTTATTAGAAGAATTAGTACACACTAAAAGAACACACTTTAATGTAAATTAACGGACAAGTAATTTTTCGTCCAAGCACTATCTCACCTCATTAAAATAGTCATTACCATGTTTTATAGAACCTTATAGAACTTAATACAGTATGTCCTCAGTGGGAAATGTAGCTTTTTATAGGAGCTCTTTAAATAAATAAATACATAAATATGTAGATAAGTAAGTAAAAGTGTAATGTGGCTTTACTAATAAATGCAATTGAATGTCATCAACATCTCATCACAAAATATACTTAATCTAATTCTGGGTCATGAAGGCAGAAGCCTACCACAGCACCACTAGACATAATGTCGTAAAGAACCTTGGATGGGGCACCAGTCCATCAGACAGCCCACTGTCACACAGAGTCAATCTGTAATCTTAGGGGATGTGGAGGAAAACAGAGTGTTTGGAGAAAAATCCACGGGGAAACATTTGGACAACATCCATTAAAATACAAAAGTTTATCATGGAAAGAAATTTCTTGAGTTAGCTGTAATGTTGAAAAGCATCTAAATTAATATCTGTCAAAACCAAAATCATCTTTTCAATAATACTCACAAATGTTATATGCGAGAGTACCTGTATAAATCGTTACCTATAGTAATAACAGAATCGTTATTTATGAATACTGAATGGCAGCCATTGGCCTTTTAGGAGTGTATTTTCCGGATGTGCAGTCACACTCAGTTTTAGTGTAACAATGCATTTCTAGCCTTTTCTAAAGTTAATGAGACAAGTATCCTTAGAGTTCACTTTTCACATCCATTTGCTAACTGGTAAGTAATGACAAGCTGTTCCATTCTCCTCTGACTACTTAATCATCAACATGAAGCTAATTGTCAAACATAAAGGAGACAGGCAATGCTGACCAATGCTCATCTCTTCATCAGACAAAGATGGCACACGCTTTCAGTTTGTATCTCTTTAACAGCCTGCTTGCAGTTTTACATATTTGAACAGTTTAGCGGAAAATTAGAAATTAGTTTTAAATAAAGATTGTAATATATTTGTGCCTTTTCTTTTGCCCTTTCCTTACTCTTTTAGGCTTCATTTGCCACTTACGTCCCTATTATGTGTCACTATTAGAGTAGAGAAATATGCTAAAAGACAAGGTGTATTTGTCATTTTTTCAGATGGCATGGTAACATACACCTGTAGAAGAAAAACGGAGGGATGCGGCTCATCTTTAGGCCAATGATAACAATATTTCTATAAATGCAGTTACATGTAGAATACTCCAAATCTTATTTCTGTCTATCTTGATATGCTCCTACAGTGGAAGTAAGTGCAAGACTGAACTTGTAAAATGCTCTGAAAACTGTTAAAATATTCAACCTTTGTTTTTTGAATAGATACAGTAGATTAGAGGCGTTATGCAAGTGTATTGCCATTGGTATAAGAAGCCCAAGTAGCGTTTCTTGACACACTTCTGCTGAATAATTCATTGGCTGAAAGTCCTCAGTGTTAGTGTGTCAGAGAGAGAGAGGATTTGCAGCATTGTTCATAATGGCACTCCGTTTTGTTTTAATTCTCTCCTTTACTATTACCTCCAGGGGGTCCAGACTGCATCTGAAAACTGAGTCTACCTTTTAAATCAGCTTGTTGATTTGGTGGGCCTCTCTTAAAATGATGTTACCAGTCCAGCATTCCAAAGTGTAGAAAATTGCACTGGCCATCAGCTGTAGAAGATTTGAAGGATGTCATTACTCACATTATAGGAGCACTGTCTCCTAAGAAAAAAAAGTCTGCTCAGCCCTTTCTTATATAGTTCGTCAGTGTTATGAGACCAGTCCAACCTGTCATTTAAGTAGAACCTCAAGTACTTGTAGGAGTGGACCACCTCTTCATCCTTGAATAGTGACTGGACATAGAGGCTGTATGGTGTGGCGAAATTCAATAACCAGTTCCTTGATTTTGCTGATGTTAAGTTGAAGACAAGTCTGTCTGAACCAAGAAGGAAAGTTTTTCACCTGACCCCTATACTCTTTCTCATTAAAGAATCTCTGCAAGTGACATGATCTGCTGTTATATCTGTGGTTGGAGGTGTACAGAGTGAAAACAAATAGGTGACATGACTGTTCTTGTGGTGGTCCAGAGTTGCTCACATCCATATCAGAAATACAGTCCTTGAATCTCACAAACTATGGTCTACCCAACATATAGTCCATTATCCAGGATACAACAGGCTCATCCACCTGCATATCTCTGAAGTTATTGGTTAACATGGCTGGGTGGATGGTATTGAAGGTGGTGGAGAAATCAAAAAAACATAATCGTCACATTACTGGCAGCTTTGTGTCATTGAGAATACGTCTTGTGAGACAAACAAATAATTTTTTCCAATAGGCAAAATGCATTGGGTCCAGGTGGCTTATGATGGGAGAATTCATGTAGTTCCCATACATACCCAAAAGTGTGCAGTATGTAATACCATTTGTGGCAAATGAAAATAAATATAATATCCCCAAGGTACGTGAAAACAAGCATCATGTGTCACCTATGTAATAAATACGTCTGCAAGACACACACCATCATCGCCATACACGGGCAAATAATAGCAGATGAAAAAAACTGTTGTGCTTCTATGCCTTTTACACTTCATTGGATTATTGTAGAGAATACATTTTGTTTTCTTCAGGAATTGTGAGTGGTGTATTTAGGGTTTTCCTTCCATGTGGTTTCTATCTTGGCTAGACAGAAAGAAGGCAAAAAGGGAAGCTGCAATGTTAATACCTCAGTATACCCTAGTGTGATAAATATAACACAATATCATAAAGTGTCTAACAATTTCAAACATTAAATTAATGTATATATGAGAAGGAGATGGTGGCAGTTGTAAAATTAAATAAAGGTCATGTAATTTTTATGAAGCACAATGCTATCATTTTATTATTTTATTTAATAATAATATTTAATATTATTTATTTTAGGATTTATTTCAAAATGGTTAGATTTTAAAGACTTTTTCCGAATGGCTTTTTTAATGCCAGCTGCTTATTTCAGAATGCCTCTTTTCATGACGGTTTCATCACTTGTCAGTCAAGACAACAGCCAACAGGCTTAACTTTTTCCTATTTAATCCTTTGCTGTTGATTACTTTTGCCTGATTGTAGGTGGTAGGCTACTAAAGATCTTTAGCACTTCTTGCATTCCAGCTGAAAAAGACATGAAGGCAGTGAAGAATGGGGTTTTGGCAGACAAAATAGAAAGAGATTATTTAGCATATAATGTAATTTTTAGACAAATTGAAGATATATTAAAAATATGTATTTTAAAAAGTCATTAGTCATTTAAGACTGATTCATCACCGTGTCCACACAGAAGACACCCATGAAGAAGTCACTTAGGCACATATTAATGTTGAATCTCTACAGCTGGAAATTCCAGTTGACGTTGTGGACTTGACAGACAGGGTGCTCAATCATTCTTAAACCCCTGTCAACATCTTCATCGACATGAAAATTTGGAAGAGCACTTATCCAAATAAGCATTCCCAGTATATTATCAATTTGTCTTAAAATAGCATCATATTCTGGCCACTGTGACTGCTTTTCAGATAGGTAGAACAAAATGCAAGAGTGACAGTGACCCGTTAGACATGGCAGGGAGCCCCTGCATTCCACATGCCTCAAGAACACTCAGGAGCACAGATGAAGAGAAATAGGATTATTAGTAACCCCATGCAGAAGTTGTGAGTTACTCTTAGTGGATCTTGTCATGTGTCTGTGAGAGACAGAAAGAGACAGAGATAGTAAAAAGCGGTGATTTGAGACAGCGGCAGTATTATATTAGAAGTGGGAACAATGTAATATAGACAGCTTCCTGTCCTTATGGTTTGTTTGTCGTAAGAGTGGCAAAGTGTAAGTCATTCAATAGGCTTTTAAAAGTACAGTTTATTATCAATTAATACACATGACCAATGATCAGTATGCAATGCGAAATGTTATATTTTCTGTATATATTTTGATTAAAAAATTATCACACTCTTACTGCTTTGAGGTTTTTTCCAGTTTAAGTACAACAAAAGCAGGGCGAAAGATCTTTGGCAGCATGCCACCTACATTCAGGCAAAAGTTACAAACCAATAGGAACAGGTTCAGTCCGTTGGTCTTGATTGAAAAGTGATGAAACCATCATGAATTAAATAGCGCTGGCATTAAAACCACCTTTCATAAAAGTGCAGTATCAAAAAGACCAGATGTTAATTATGCACAGTTTTTAAAAATTAGAACTTTAGAACCAAAACAAAATCAAATCACATTTTACCTGTCACATACACAGAAGGAAGAAGGAGATTGGAGACTGCAAATGGGTGGCAGGGGAATGTGTAGTTAGGCAGCATAGGATGGTGGTCTGTAGGATGACGTTGGAGATCAAAAAGAGAAGAAGAGTGAGGGCACAGCCAAGGATCAAATATTGGAAGTTGAAAAAGAAAAAGACGGTAAGGTAGAGTTCAGGGAGGAGGTAAAACAAGCACTAGGTGGCAATGAAGAGATACCAGATAGCTGGGAAACTATATCAGAAGTGGTAAGCGAGACAGCTAGAAGGGTGCTTGGTGTGACATCTGGACAGAGGAAGGAGGACAAAAAATTTGGTGGTGGAATGGGGAAGTACAGGAGAGTAAACAGAGGAAGAGATTGGTGAAAAAGTAGTGGGGTAGTCAGAGAGATGAAGAAAGCAGACTGGAGTACAAGGAGATAAGGTATAAGGTGAAGAGAGAGGTGGCGAAGGCTAAATAACAGGTGTATGATGAGTTATATGAGAGGTTGGACAATAAGGAGGGAGAAAAGGACCTGCACCGATTGTCTAGGCAGAGAGATTAATCTGGAAAAGATGAACAGCAGGTTAAAGTGATAAAGGATAATGATGGAAGCATACTCACAACCGAGGAGAGTGTGTTGAGCAGATAGAAAGTACTTTGAGAGGCTGATGATGAATGAAGAGAATAAGAGAGAGAGAAGGTTGGGTGATACGGAGATAGTGAACCAGGAAGTGCAATGGATTAGCAAGGAGGAAGTAAGGATAGCTATGAAGAGGAAAGGCCGTTGGTCCAGATGACATACCTGTGGAAGCATGGAGGTGTTTAGGAGAGATAGCAGTGGAGTTTTTAACCAGATTGTTTAGTGCAATCTTGGAAAGAGAGAGGATGCCTGAAGAGTGGAGAAGTGTACTGGTACCTATTTTTAAGAGTAAGGGTGATGTGCAGAGCTGAAGTAATTACAGGGGGATAAAATTGATGAGGCACAGCATGGCATTATGAGAGAGAGTAGTGGACGGTGATGATTAGTGAGCAGCAGTATGGTTTCATGCCGGGAAAGAGCACAACAGATGCGATATTTGCTCTAAGGGTGTTGAAGGAGAAGTATAGAGAAGTGCCAGAAGGAGTTGCACTTTGTCTTTGTGGACCTAGAGAAAGCATATCACAGGGTGTCTAGAGAGGAGTTTTAGTATTGTATGAGGAAGTTAGGAGTGGCAGAGAAGTATGTAAGAGTGGCACAGGATATGTATGAGGGAAGCCTGACAGTGGTGAGGTCTGTAGTAGGAGTGATGGACACATTCAAGGTGGAGGTGGGATTATACCAAGGATTGGTTCTGAGCCCTTTCTTATTTGCAATGGTGATGGACAGGTTTAAAGAGGAGATTAGACTGGAGTCCCCATGGACTATGATGTACTGTATGTGCATGACATTGTGATCTGTAACAGGACTACAAAGCAGATTGAGGAGACCCTGGAGAGGTGGAGATACAGTATGCTCTAGAGGGGAAAGGAATGGAGGTCAGTAGGTCCAATCCAGAATACACATATTTGAATGAGAGGGAGGACAGAGAAAAGGTTGAGGATGTAGGGAGTAGAGTTGGTGAAGGTGGATGAGTTGAAATACTTGGGATCAAAAGTACAGAGTAATAGGGAGTGTGGAAGAGAAGTGAAAAAGCAAGTGCAGGCAGGGTGGAGTGGGTGGAGAAGAATGTCAGGAGTGATTTGTGACAGATGGGCACCAGCAAGTGTGAAATTGACCATTGATTATAATATTCTTAGAAATCGCCTTAGTCAATGGGTGGGCCTCTCTGGCAGTGTCTTAAATTTGTTTGAATCCTACCTGGCAGGGAGAAAATTCTTTGTTAGTTGTGGTAATTACAACTCAAAGACACATGATATCTTATATGGTGTTCCACAAGGCTCTATCCTGGGTCCGCTGCTCTTCTCAATCTACATGCTTCAGTTAGGTCAGATTATCTCAGGGCACAACATGAGCTACCACAGCTATGCTGATGACACACAGCTGTATTTATCAATAGCACATGATGACCCCGATTCTCTTGATTCACTAACACAATGTCTGACTTGTATTTCAGAATGGATGAATAGTAATTTTCTCAAGCTAAATAAAGAGAAAACTGAAATCTTAGTGATTGGCAATAATGGATACAATGAGGCTATTAGAAATAAACTGGATGCATTAGGATTAAAAGTCAAGACAGAGGTAAAAAGCTTAGGGGTAACTGTTGACTGTAATCTGAATTTTAGATCGCATATTAATCAGATCACTAGGACAGCATTTTTTCACTTAAGAAACATAGCAAAAGTTAGACCTCTTATATCATTGAAAGATGCTGAGAAATTAATTCACATGTTTGTTTTCAGTCGGCTAGATTACTGTAACGCAATCCTCTCAGGAATACCCAAAAAAGACATAAATCATTTGCAACTAGTGCAGAATGCAGCTGCTAGAATCCTAACCAGGAAAACAAAATCCGAGCACATTTCTCCAGTTTTGATGTCACTACACTGGTTACCTGTGTCATTCAGGATTGACTTTAAAATTCTGCTTATGGTTTATAAAGCCTTAAATAATCTCGCCCCATCTTATATATCGAAATGTCTGACATCTTATATTCCAAATTGTAACCTCAGATCCTCAAATGAGTGTCTCCTTAGAATTCCAAGAGCAAAACTTAAAAGAAGTGGTGAGGCGGCCTTCTGTTGTTATGCACCTAAAATCTGGAATAGCCTGCCAATATCTATCTATCTATCTAATAGGAATTCGCCAGGCTAATACAGTGGAGCATTTTAAAAAACTACTAAAAACACATTATTTTAACTTGGCCTTCTCATAACTTCACTGTAATTTAATCCTGATACTCTGTATATACAATTCATTATAATAACTATTCATGGTGGCCCTAAAATCTGTACTAACCCCTACTCTCTCTTCTGTTTCCTTTTCCGGTGTCCTTTAGCCACCACCATCTACTCAAAGCACCGTGATGTTCCAACAGTGATAGATTAAAAGCCAGAAGTCTGCATGACCATCATCATCAAATCCTTCCATGAGAACCCTAATTACAAAGAGGACTACTTCATTTATGTTATGTAGAATGCCCAGAGGGGACTGGGCGGTCTTGTGGCCTGGAACCCCTGCAGATTTTATTTTTTTCTCCAGCCGTCTGGAGTTTTTTTTGTTTTTTTTTCTGTCCCCCCTGGCCATCAAACCTTATTCTTTTTCTATGTTAACTAATGTTGTCTTATTTTAATTTCTTATTTTGTCTTTTATTTTCTTCATTATGTAAAGCACTTTGAGCTACTTTTTTGTATGAAAATGTGCTATATAAATAAATGTTGTTGTTGTTGTTGTTGAAAGGGAAGGTCTACAAGATGGTAGTGAGACCAGCTATGTTATATGGGTTGGAGATGGTGGCACTGATAAAAAGACAGGAGTCAGAGCTGGAGGTGGCACAATTAAAGATGTTTGGATTTGCATTGGGTGTGACAAGGATGGACAGGATTAGGAATGAGTACATTGGAGGGTCAGCTCAGGTGGGACAGTTTGGTGACAAAGCCAGAGAGACGAGATTGCGTTGGTTTGGACATGTGCAGAGGAGAGATGCTGGGAATATTGGCAAAAGAATGCTAGTGATGGAACTGCCAGGCAAGAGGAAAAGAGGAAGGCCTAAGAGGAGGTTTATGGATGTGGTGACAGAGAACATGCAGGTGGTAGGTGTGACAGAGCAAGATGCAGAGAACAGGAAGATATGGAAATAGACGACCTGCTGTGGCAAGCCCTAACAGAAGAAGCTGAAAGAAGAATTATACACAGTGCAATATGTAGTGCAATGTTTAGTTCATAAACCCCAAGATTGTGCATTAGAAGAATATAAAAGATAATAAATAGTAAATACTCAAATACATAAATATCAATATATACAATGACAGCATTATTGTAATGTTATAAAAATAGATTATAACGTAGTACAGAAAAATTAACAACCTAGGCACTGTACTCATTTAGGATGCAGATGCACTGTGGAAAGAAGGTGCTCCTTAATCTCTCTGAACTGGTCTTCAGGCAGTGATAGTGTTTCCCTCAACACAGGTCAGAGAAGAAGTCATTGTTGAGATGGCTGGTATCTCTTATAACTGTATTTGCTCAGGTCAGACATCACTTGGTATAGGTGTCCTTGAAATTAGAGAGTGTACACCAAATGATACATTCGGTCTGACTGGGCTCTCTGCAGAGCCTTGTGGCCCTGCTACATGCTGCTTCCAAACCAGGCAATAATACTTCCTCTCAGAATACTTTTGGTAGAGGATTTATAGAAATTCTTTAGTATCAGGGAGTGCAACCTCAAATCCCTGAGGCATCTGAGGAGGTAAAGATGTTGTCATGCATTCTTAAACAAGCTGTCAATGTGCTTGGACCAGGGCAGGTCGTCTGTGATGTAGACACTGAAGTATCTGAAACTGTCCACCCTCTCCACATGAGTGCTGTTTATATTGAGGGGTTCATAGTGCTTCTGCTGTTTTCTCCCAAAGTCCACAATCAGCTCCTTTGTCTTGCTAATTTATGAAATAGTACATTGTCCTAGCACCAATGGGACATACTCTGCATTTCATCGAGGTAAACCTGCTCATTGTCGTTAGATATTGGGCCTACCTCAGCTGTGTCATCAGCAAACTTGACAATGATGTTAGAGTCATATGCAACCATGCAGTCTTATGTAGAGAATGAGTATAGCAGAGGACTCAGAACACAGCTTTATGGAGCCCCCTGTGTTGACAGTGAGTAATGATGAAGTGTGGCTGTTAAGAAGTTTACAACTCAGCTGCACGGTGAAGTGTTCAGAAGAAGATCTCTGAGTTTAGTGATGAACATAGAGTGGTTTATTGTGTTAAATGCAAAACTATAGTTTATAAAAATCATTCATACATAATTCTCTCTTTTGTTGTCCAGATGGATCAGTACTGTATGAAGGATCAAGGTGACGGGATCAACCATTGATCTACTGGAGCAATATGCGAACTGTAATAAGTTAATTCTTTTGGCAGAGAAGAACATATTCAATTCTTGACTAACCTCTTTAAACACTTCATTCAATCATCATTCAGGCAGGTTGGATATGACTTTTTTGCTATGGCAACAATGGTGGATCTTTTAAAACATATCAGTATGAGAGACTAGGTTAAGGAGAGATTAGATATTATTGTGAAAACTGGTGCAAGCTGAACAGCAAATAATGAAACTGTGTTTCATAATAAGTAGATGACTTTTTCTTCCTTTTCTTGACTTTTTCTTCACAATTTAGTAAGTCACTTATATATATCACAAGATTTTTTATATGATTATTTATTTCATAATTGACATTCTATTTAATTCACTTTGGCACAAATGGTATTCCACAGTGTCAGTTAACTAGTATTTCTAAATTGACCCTGTGTGGATCATTCAATGCACTGGAATCCTGACAAAGAATGATTTCTGCCTTGCATTAAATGCTGGCAGGATGCCCCCATGACTCTGAACTAGAGTAAGAGGCTTTGAGAAGTTTATTTTATGTATATTGTCTAAACACAATTGATAATTGACACAACAAAAGTGTTTGGGGCAGCCTCCCATATACCTGAAAGCTGGATGCGGATGCAAAACGTTTGAGGAAATGGTCTTTATAGACAAGATACCAAAACAGAACTGAAACAATAGTACAGGCAAGGTGGTTTTAAAGTTCAGGGTGGGGAAGTGATGTCAATCAGGTGGAACCCGAATTGACATCTTCTGGTGCGGAACTGGAACTGATGTCTTGTGGGAACCAGGCGGAATTTCCCACATTTGGTCTGCAGGGAGATGAAAGAAAGGATTAGTGCACTCTGCCACCCCCTGGCCTATCCAGGAATTACCTTCTTTTGAGCCCTTTAGCTGCCTCCCAAGTGCACATGTGTGACAACATATACTACTACTTAATGTATATGGTGTATGTTGAGAGTTAAGTTTTAAAATAGCAAAGAAAAGGATCTCTGCAGCAATTCCCCCATATTTCTGTTTTTTTTAGGTCTAATAATGTTAATTAATTAACCTCATAGATCTTCAAAGATTAAAGTACAGGATGTGTAGTGTAGGTATATTATCTTGTTATGAAGTGCAGAATGTGATACTTCCAGCTATTAAAATGTCTTTTGCATTAATGAAATTTAAATATAGTGGCAGCCACTGGGAGAGCAACACCAGTCTCGGAGCTTCATTGTGATCTCTATATGTCCCATTCTAGTTAATAAAATATTAATTTATCATACTTGTTCTTTATTTTATCTAGCCCTTCAGAGCTGTGACATCTCACCTTGATTATAAATCTGTTGCAGTTGCCTATTTATAATTAAACACTAGCTGCGAATTCCTCACAGGATTTGTTTTCTCTCTCTCTCTCTCGTTCACTGTCTCTTTCCCTTACTCACTTTCTATTTTCTTTACAGCTGCATTTTTTTATTTTTTGTGCTTTCCACATTAGAATCTTTCCTTGAACAGTTTCTATCCAACTGTGGTTTCAGCCCTCACCCCCTGCTGACGAGATTCTAAATATTTCAAGACTGTAATATTCAGGCAAGCTAGATCTTTATTATTGCTTGCATAAATCAGTATGGAGAGGGTTGAGGTAGCAGAATGACTTGTCTTTCTCATTTTTTTCCACCTGAAAATCACAACTATGGGACTATTTTGTGTAATGCTGTCATCTCACAGAACCTAGCTCAGAGTACATCAAATAAAACGCATTTTATTTAGACTTGTCTTTATAATTTGATGAATTCTATAAGCATTTTCCAGGCACCTGAAGCATTGCACTTGACAGCCCAACAACTGACAGCTTCAAGTGGGGAAGAGTGTTAATTATCATGTTTCACCAAAAAATAGGCTAAGACCCCCCAACTGGATCTCAAATCATAGTTTGTCAGGAGAAAAGATCAGAACAACAAGACGAGGGATCTGTCTCTTTATTTTCCCACTGACTCGGCATGAAAACACACTGTAAACTCACACAGTGTGCTCCATGTAGAGAACGTGTTACTGATGCTGTCCAAATATCTCTGTTAGAATTCCAAAGGCATTATTACAATCCTGCCCTTTCAAGATATGAAAATGAATGTATTTGTGTTGAGCAGTTTTGTAATGTATTCCCGACTTCCTTAATGCCACCAATGTATTGTGTCATAATTTCTGTTATAATATAGTTAATAATTAATGCAAAACTATGATGTGAAAGAATATTTTTTTATTTTTATATACTGTGGTAAAACACACACAGGTTGTTCATTAAAAATAAAATTAGATCTGCACAAATATTATAGGAGGGCATAGTGGAAGACTTCTGTAAAACCGTGTCTTGAACAAGCTATGTTAATTAAACTTGAGGTCATAAATGTAACATGAAACTACAGCGTGAGTTAAATGAAACTGGACATTTGACCAACTGCAAGAAGGCATGTATATTAGTTCAGGTTAATAATGTTATGATCAGTATCCTTTATTAATATTTTACAATCCATAGGAAATAAAAATCAAAAAAGAGACCTCCTTAATATCATTTTGGTTTCTCCTAGACAACAATGAGATCAGAAAGAAATAAAAAGGAGACATTTTCTTTTGTCTCCTGCTTCTAAGATTTTTCTCCTGAGACAACATACATATGTCTCCTCTTGAGTTTCCCCAGAGATCTTAGCAGAGTCACATAAAGGGCTCAGAATTTCTCAGCAGTGTCTAGACTTTTTCTTTTTTTTTTGCAATTTGAGAGTATTTGCATTGTGTGCTCAGTAATATATGGTGAAATGTATGGACAGTCATTTGTGGTAGTAAAACAAGAAGTTTTGAAAGAGATTAAAACAAGACTAGAATGACATCTCAAAAAACATAAAATGCTTTTCAAACCAAATTCTCAAGTCTTATTCCTTTTACCTCAGTTGTATCTCATGTCTCATTTCTGTCTAAAGATATTTCTCCTAAGAAATTTTAAAGGAAACATCTGTGACGATGTTGATTCTTAAAGGAAACCTAAATGATAATGACTTTTAAGTCTCATGAGCAATCAACGATAAACCTCTGAGCAGTAAAAATATCCTGTGAGGAGTTCTTCTGGGCCTATTTTGCTGTTCTTTCTACGTGATGATAAGTTTTTGACTCACAGAATTTATTTCTGATGTTGTTTCTTTCTAAAATGTTTTTTTTTTTCATTTACTTAAAAGTGTCCTTTCAACAGCATCTTATTTTTCATGTCCCATTGGCCCCTGAGGTTGCATTGACTCAATTAGTGAAAAGATGAATTGTGAGCATCTTTGTTTATCTGAATTTGGGGGTACATCATAGATATCTCTGCACATATGTTGTTGTACTCTTTATTAGTGTTGTTAGATCCTTTTTGGCTTCAAGTTTGATTTTTTAAACTGGTTCTGACAATAGATTGGATAGATTTTCTGTAAAAATCTTTTGGCTAATCTTATCCATATTCTGGTCACATCCATTATTCTCAGTTTGTTCTTTATACTGGCAAACTATAAGAAATAATAAATCTTTATGAACATGTGTGCTTATTTGATTGATTTGATACAAATAAATTGCAGAAAACTATACAAAAGGAATGACACCAAAAATGCTGGAAGTCCACCATTTTGAAGAAATCTGAACATACACCTTGCCTGAATCACAGCATCTGCCCATTGTTAAATTTGTCTAAAGAAAACAGAGACTTGAAAACTTTGGGGTTGCCATTATTTTCTGAATGGCTTCTTTTGGCTGTCCTTGCTGAGAAATCGTAAGTGATCAGCATTAAAAGGACAAAGCTAAGTGCTTTTCTTTGTTTGCTCATATTGGAGTGTTATATTCCCTTAATCAAGGTAAACACAAAAGATAGACTGAACCATTCTTGGTTATTAGCATAAAACAGACAACAGTCATTTTCTAAAAAAGAAATTAAGGAATGATTTTTTCTAAACTGATGTATATTTGTTACATGTGTATCTGCTAAGTTGGTAAGGCAGGATCAAGCATGAGTCAAAAGTGTACCAAAAGAAAATTCTCAGTCCAATAAAGTTCATTTTAAAAAAGGTTTAGTGAAAATTCAATGCAAACAGTTCACACAAAAAAAGAGAAAAAAGTTGTTACACATACATAATAAAAGGCAAAAAGGAAAAAAATGTTTCTTCTTTAAACTTAACTTCTTCTTGTTAAACTTCAGTTGTTTTCTAAACGTAAAGATGAGTTATTTCTCAGTGCTTTCCCATCACATTCAGTACGTTTTATATGTACGGCGCTGCATGTTCAATAGAGCATGTTACGTTACACACAACAGGGCATGGTTCAAAACTGTGTGCCTTCCATGCTTTACCTACTGCAGCGCAGGTCACTGAGACGAATCTGTAGTCAGAGGGACTAGAAATGGTTAGAAAATTTAATTCCAATTCAGCTTGTGAGGGTTATAATAGAACCTTCCATAAACTATGCACTATTATATAGGCAAACATTTAACGTAACTAAAATACTTTTATCAACTTTAAATAACCTAAATAACTCAAAATGCCTCTTACAACTTGTGCATTAAATAAATGAAGCATGATCATTTCTGGACAATTCTACATCCTTCAACAACTCAGCAAATTCTGTGAAGCAATAAGATAAAATAATCAATGTAACATTCTTAAAATAATAAAGAAGATGATCTGAAAATGAATAGATGGATGGATGGATTATATTAATTTTAAACCTCTCAATTCTATATTTAGTTAATATTTTGCTTTCTATTATGCTCTTATATGTTACTTGTCTTATACCATTTCATCAAAGAGAAATATAATCATGATTCTAAGCCATATGTGAATATGTGCAGCAACAGAAGAATGCAAATACTTAATCTTTTTGCTAGTAATGGAAATACAAAAATGAAGTGGTATGCCTGGTGTCAGCAAAATCCCTCTTTATGGCTGTGATTACAAGATTGTGATCACATTTTTATATATAAGAACAAAGACGGCACAACATAGACCTACAAAAAATTAAATAACTTAAACAAATAACAGTGCTTGTTTATAACTCTTCTATAACTGTGCCAAGTCATGTGTCATATCTGTTGGTGACACAACACTGCCAACATCTAAATAAAGATCTTATTTAATGTGGTCCGCTAAAACCTCAGACTCATTAATGCAGGGGTCTTCCAAAGTTAAAGGATAAGTTATTTAATTGTATATTTAATATTTAATTTTAATTAAATTTATCAGCAATTGTGCCAAAACCGATGAACATATGTTGGTGGAAGATGGCAACAACAGAGAGGTCTAGGAGAATTAAAAAATAAAAAAAACAGTAAAAGGGCAGTTTTAACAATATTTTCAAAAAATGACAGGAGAAAAAGACAAAACAGGAGAAAAAAGTAAATATATATGCAATAGGGTGCTGGGAATGCTAAGGATACAAGAATTTCAGTGAACATCAGGGCAAAGGTCCATGAAGTGAACATTGTATGGAGTAAGATAAGACCATATTCAAAATGAGTACACTGATGGAATACTATTCTTCAGTAATCTCACAATATTTTGAAGGTGGTGTCCCAGCAGAAAGGTGATGATAACATGAGATCCCCAGGCTATACAGAGGTGAGGAAAGAGGTTTATAGGAGGGAAGGCATAACAAGGATCAAAGACAGGATGTTAGAGGAGTTTGCAAGGGAAAAAAGAGAATGGCTGGGAATTGGTGATGAAAGACGGACCATGTAGAACCTTAGTGCTGAACACAGTTGGAAATAGAAGAAAAGGAAGAGAAGGAAAAGTCAAAATGAGACTGAATAAATTTGAAGAGATCCTTATACAATCATATTTCTGGATAAATTCTTGTGATTAGCTTTTAAACCAGATAAATAGATAGGAATTGATTTATATAAAAGGAAAGATAACACAGATTTGAATGACTGAATATGTGTTGAAAAACATTATGAAAAATTGGCTTTAAGGTATGGAGAAGTTTGCATCGTCAAGAGGATTCATGGTTAGAGGACAGGTTTGATACAGGCTCAAGAGAAAGAAGAAAACACTCATAATAACAACAACAACAATATTTATTTATATAGCACATGTTCATACAAATGATATAGCTCAAAGTGCTTTACAGGATTAAATAAAAAGAAAAAAGACAAAATATAAAAAATAAAATTAGGCAATACTAATTAACAGAGAATAAAAGCAAGGTCCGATGGCCAGGGAAGACAAAAAAAATAACAAAAAAAAAAAAACTCCAGACGGCTAGAGAAAAAAAAAATCTGCAGGGGTTCAGACGCCATGAGACATTCTACCTAAAATAAAGACCTCAATCAGTCCTCATGGTATTCAGGCTTCACATGGAAATACTTGATGATGATGGTCATGTGGACTTCTGGCCTTTAATCCTTCAATGTAGGGACATGGGCGGCACGGTGGCGCAGTGGGTAGCGCTGCTGCCTCGCAGTTGGGAGATCTGGGGACCTGGGTTCGATTCCCGGGTCCTCCCTGCGTGGAGTTTGCATGTTCTCCCCGTGTCTGCGTGGGTTTCCTCCGGGCGCTCCGGTTTCCTCCCACAGTCCAATGACATGCAGGTTAGGTGGATTGGTGATTCTAAATTGGCCCTAGTGTGTGCTTGGTGTGTGGGTGTGTTTGTGTGTGTCCTGCGGTGGGTTGGCACCCTGCCCGGGATTGATTCCTGCCTTGTGCCCTGTGTTGGCTGGGATTGGCTCCAGCAGACCCCCGTGACCCTGTGTTCGGATTCAGCGGGTTGGACGATGGATGGATGTAGGGACATCACGGAGCTTTGATCAGGTGGTGGTGGCAGAGAACAGCAGAGAAAGTAGAGGTTAGTATGGATTTCGGAGCCACCATGAATGATAATGATAATTAAATGCATCACGACTAATCTAAAATGAAGCTATGAGAAAGCCAAAATAAAATAATGTGTTTTTAGCAGTTTTTTTAAACATGATCCACTGTATTAGCCTGACGAATTTCTATTGGTAAGCTATTCCAGATTTTAGGTGCATAACAGCAGAAGGCTGCCTCACCACTTCTTTTAAGTTTAGCTCTTGGAATTATAAGCAGACACTCATTTGAAGATCTAAGGTTACAATTTGGAGTGTAAGGTGAGACATCCTTAAATATAGGATGGAACGAGATTATTTAAGGCTTTGTAAACCAGAAGCAGTATTTTAAAGTCAGTTCTAAATGACACAGGTAACCAGTGTAGTGACATCAAAACTGGAGAGATGTGCTCTGATTTTCTTTTTGTAGTTGAGATTCTAGCAACTGCATTCTGCAGTAGTTGTAAAGAATTGATGTCTTTTTTGGGTAGTCCTGAGAGAAGTGTGTTACAGTAATCTAGCTGACTGAAAACAGAACCGTGAACTAATTTTTCAGCATCTTGCAATGTTACAGTATAAGGGATCTAACTTTTGCTATATTTCTTAAGTGAAAAAATTCTGTCTTGGTAATCTGATTAATATATGATTTAAAAATTAGGTCAGAGTGAATTACCCCTAAATTCTTTACCTCCATCTTGACTTTTAATCCTAACAGATCAAATTTTTTCTAATACCCTCATTATATCCATTTTTTCCAATTACAAAAATTTCTGTTTTCTCCTTATTTATTTTGAGAAAATTACTACTCATTCATTCAGAAACACAAGACAGACATTGGGACAGTGAATCAAGAGAGTCGGGGTCATCAGGCGCTATTGATAATTACAATTGTGTGTCATCAGCATAGCTGTGGTAGCTCACATTATGACCCGAGATAATCTGACCTAATGGAAACATGTAAATCGAAAAGACCAGTGGACCCAGGATAGAGCCTTGTGGAACACCATATAGAATATCATGTGTCAAGTGTAATTACCACAACTAACAAAGAATTTTCCACCTGCCAGGTAGGACTCAAACCAATTTAAGACACTGCCAGAGAGCCCCACCCATTGACTAAGGCGATTTCTAAGAATATTGTGATCCATGGTATCAAATGCGGCACTCAGATCTAAGAGGATGAGAACAGGTAAATGGCCTCTGTCTGCATTTACCCGCAAGTCATTTACTACTTTAATGAGTGCAGTGTCTGTACTGTGAATAGTTCTGAAACCCGACTGAAACTTATCAAGAATAGCATGTTTATTGAGGTACTCATTAAGCTGCATAATGACTGCCTTCTCTAGAATTTTACTTAAGAAAGGCAGGTTAGAAATAGGTCTAAAATATTCAAAAGCAGAGGAGTCGAGATTATTTTTCTTGAGCAGGGGTTTAACTACCGCAGTATTAAGACAGTCTGGGAAGGCCCCTGTATCTAATGACTTGTTTACTATGTCAAGAATACTATCAATTAGGTATTTGGTCAAGGACGCAGGTGGAGGGTCTTAGTTCAGAAATTATTTTAAATAAATCATGTAAATCTTTCCTGGTGAAAGAATTTAATTTGTTTAAAATGGAGTACTGGGGTTTAAGAGGATCAGTATTGGGAAGATGTACTATATTATTTCTAATATCATTAATTTTGTGATTAAAAAATACAGCAAAAGCCTCACAAGTTTCACTGGAAGTTTTTTGGAGGCATTCCATTGAGTGATCTGGGTTTAGCAGACAGCCAATTGTAGAGAATAAGGCTCTGGGATTACTGGCATTGTTATTTATAATTCTAGAGAAATAACAGCGCCTCTCAAGATGGACTATGTTGTTGTATTCTGGTATTTTAGCCTTTAATATCTCATGGTGAATAATCAGTTTAGTTTTTCTCCATTTATGCTCAGCTCTTCAGCATGTTCTCTTTAGATCAGACACTCTTTGAGTCTTCCATGGTGTAATAGTGCTGGAAGACTTTTTAACTGTCTTTTCAGGTGTGACTATGTCAGCAGCAGCTCTCACCTTAGTATTAAATTTTTCCACCTTACTATTTACATTATCCTTGCTATTGTAAGCACTACAAACAGACTGGTTGCTTAGAATGTTTGTAAACTTTGAAGCTGCTGATGAATCAAAGAAGAGTTTTTTAACAATATGCTTCTCATGATTTTTTTCTATCATTATTTCTATATTAAATAGTAAGAGAAAATGGTCTGGGTGGATTGGTGATTCTAAATTGGCCCTAGTGTGTGCTTGGTTTGTGGGTGTGTTTGTGTGTGTCCTGCGGTGGGTTGGCACCCTGCCCAGGATTGGTTCCCTGCCTTGTGCCCTGTGTTGGCTGGGATTGGCTCCAGCAGACCCCCGTGACCCTGTGTTCGGATTCAGCGGGTTGGAAAATGGATGGATGGATGGAAAATGGTCTGAGAAACCAGTATCAATGATCTGCTTCACATCAACTTTTACTTCTTTAGTAATTACTAGGTCCAACGTATGCCCTGCTTTGTGTGTTGGCTGACTACCGTGCTGGCTCAAATCAAAAGAGTCCAGGAGGTTCATGAATTCTTTTACTTTCGTGTCACACTGATTATCGATATGAAAATTAAAGTCACCAACTATTAGAAATGTGTTATAGTTGGTAATTACAATTGACACAAAGTCTGACAATTCCTCAAAGAAAGATGCATTGTATTTAGGAGGTCTATACACTGACAATACTAGACACTGAGAAACTCCATGAATAGCCATGGCAAGATACTCAAAGGACTTGAATTTAACAAAGCCGACATCTTTACACTTTAACCAGCTCGAGTAAATGTTTGCTAAACCACTGCATTTCTTACCTTGGCAATCCGCATGAGCAAAGCTGTAATCCGGAGGCGCAGATTTGATTAAAACAGCTGCACCATCAGAACTAAGCCATGTTCCACTATAATGCAATAAAATCGATTTTCCTATCACTAATAAGATTATTGATGGAAAATGTCTTGTTGGTTAATGCTCTAACATAGCGTTTCTCAACCTTTAAGTATTTGTGACCCGAGTTTTCATAACAGTTTTAATCGCGCCCCCCCTAACGTTTTTTTGAAAGGAGCCCACTAATACCAATTTGTTCTTTTTTAATTAATGATATATCATAAATGCAGATTTTATTATACCTACTTAACTTTTATCGACATTTATCTAACTCTATATTTATTTTTCTAGTATCAGAATGTAGTTTAAGTTAATTTGTTTTGGTTTCAATAGATGTATTTTTCATATTTTCGATTCTTGTTTTCTTTTTTTCACATCTTCGCGCCACCCTTTTTGTTACTTTGTGCCCCCCTAGGGGGGCCCGCCCCACAGTTTGTGAACCACTACTCTAACATTTAATAAAGCCATATTTAATGTCTCAGAAGAGCAGAACTGAATTGTATGAGCGTTATGGGTATTCGAGATAGAAATTAAGTTATTCGTATTAGCGCCGCCCTGTGCATATTTTTTATTTAATCTATAGTCTGTTTTTTATAGTTTTGATACATTGTTCATCTAGAGGTGTAATTGTAATTAAATTATTTGTATTTATGCCGCACTGTCTAGATTTTGTACATGCATTGAGGTTAGTTATTAGAGTAGTAATGAGGCGCACTTTTGAGGATGATTTTGCTACAGAAGTTTCATGTCCTAGCAAAGCATTACGGAAAAGGTTAGACGTAATAATGGAGTCAAGAGAGACAAATTACCTTAGAGATGTTTTCGGAGAGGACCCAGACGCCGAATCTATTAGGATGCAAACCATCCTGCTTGATGAAACGCTGCCTCTCCCAGAAGAGGTCCTAGTTGTCTATGAACCTGATGTTTTGTCCCTCGCAGAAGCCTTTCAGCCAGATGTTTAATGCCAGCAGATGACTGTAATACTCACTCACACATAAAACTAAGATAAGGCGAGTAACCTGGTTAAGACTGAAGCCTAGTTTCTTATGGGGTTCTCTATGGCAAAACAATCCGATGTCATAGAAATTCAGAGAAAAAAAAAAAGATTAAACTTCATCAACGGCTACCGTGAATCTCAAAATTAACATGGAACCTCGTCTCCTTAGCAGTTTGGGCAATGTTACTTTTAAAAGTAAATCAGTTACATTACTCATTACTTACAAAAAAGTAACTAAATACAGTATGTGAAATATGTAAAATAATAAAATAATAAATATGTAAATAAGTGTAATTCATTACAACAACATGTTACTTCCAGTTTAGGTTTTTTCTTTTGTATGGAAAACAGCACATTTGACTTTCCAGCATTTGTTATTAATCCCTGAGCCCATACAGAAACTTTGATGAAACTAACCAGGAACACAACCAAATGTGATCATTTTTTGGTGTTTTATAAATACGTCTGCTGTGAAGTAAGTCACATTGAGTCCTTTTTTACTTCCTCAACCTGATCCACTGCTGATTCACAGTGTAAAGTCTGGCCCTGCCATCAACCGATCACACTGTTTCAGCATATCTATAGCAAATAGATGTATTAAAACTAAATGGACACTTTATTTAAAGGATTCTGATATCAGATTGCACATAGCATACCAATATTTTTGCTTCTTGACTTACACCCAGAGTTGCTGTGATAATAATAAAGCAGGTATTTTCACTTCAATGAAATTAGTATTAAATAATGTGATCGCCAGAACATTTGCCTTAGGAAATTTATCCTCCCCTATTTTCTGCACATGGCCCTTTGCTGGAAGTGTGTGCAAAGAAAAGTTATGCTCAGACTACAAAATCCTTAAATGTAACCTGGTTAAGGGTTTACATGGCCAAATAACCATGCTATTCGAGAAATCTGTGTTATCCTGGTTTCTCAGAGACCAATATTTCTCTAACCGGAATAAGCGTTTACATGGCATTTTAGAAAGTGTGTTTTTGTGAATAACTGGGTTATTAAAGTGCAAATAAACACTCAGGAAGGAAGCTACCACCAAGTAACCCTCCAAATGTAATGTGTAATATAGAAGAAACTAATCCAAGGGTACCAAAGAGAAGGTGTTTATTGAGAGGAGTGAATTGAGATCAGAAAAACTTGAAACTTACATGGAGAGATCCATGATGTCAGGCCTGACTAGGGCAAAACACATAAGCTGCTTGGAAGCTATTTGGGTGAAATGGTTGTCCAGGGCTAACATAGGATTCATTAATGAGAATATCATAGACGTGATTATGGTTTTTGCCTGGAAGTGACACCACAATGGAGTTTAAAGGAATCTTGGGCCAGAGGAATTATTAGTTTATAATTGGATGATAATGCTGAACAAAGGCTCAGTATGGGGAGGAAGAGATTTTAGGATCGTGAAGGGAAGCATGTTTTGATGTGGTACTTGCAAGATGGTTAAATAGGCAAGTCCCCAGATAAGCAGAGGACTGTCTAATAATGAAGAGCCAATAATGCACCAGTATTTTGTTTGTTTTCCATTTAACGTGATGCTCTGAACTATTTCTGTATTTATCTCACCTTAAAATGCTTTTAAAAAGAAATAACCCCCCCTATTTAAGGGATATTTTGCCTTTGTATTCCAATATTCTCTTCTACAATAGCTACATTTAGCTGTCTATTTTATGATTTAGATTTGAACAGATAAACAGTTGCGTAGCTAGATTTATTATTCTGAGTGAATGAGATTGCCTACAGTTAAGTATATAATTTGGAGCACTGTTTCATAAAACTATGGGTTGCAGGATGTCTGAACTTGTGTTGCACTGAGTTGTGAAATACGATAGTACTGAATAAGGCAAAGCCGTGAAAGGTTTGCAGAATACTTTGCGATGGGTCACTGCTTACAAGACGAAAACAATCCCCCCGGATGACAATCATTGGCAATTTTCCAAGAGGGACAGACAACGATCGGTGGCGAATCACCAAAGGAGACAGACAAGGTTCAGCAGCAGTTTCACAAGGGGGATGGATTCCCTGGATGATGCTCCATAACGACTGCTACTCACGAAGACCCACAAAATGCTAAATTGTGTTGCAAGAAAAAAAAAATTTAAGTACCACTGGGTTAGAGACACAGTGCAAATAATGAGCTCTGTGTTGGATAATGGATATAAGAAATTAAATGTTATACTTGCTCCATGCACAGAGATGACAATACCTATGTTAGTTACTACTATTGCAATCATGTTCAAGCAAATGATGGTTTTGTAAATGGATGGCTTTGAATATTTGGAGACTATATTGTAGCATTTTGGGAGCTGAGATTACAACATAACCAATCAGGTGCTTTGCATAAGTGGACGGGCAGCTGTCATCTGCTAACAAGAACCCAGAAGTATGCCTCCCATAAACTACAAAAACTTAGAAAGATTTTAACAACTCCTACTATTTTTGAATAAGCATATTATTCATAATATTCTTTTACAACACCCAATGAAATTTGTATTTGCTCCATAAAAAGAGCTGTTTTTTTATACTATTGTTAATTGCTGGTACTAGAAACACCTTTAAATGCAGTTAAATGTTAGGCTGGATTAGGGTTAACCCATTAAATTATAGCATTTTATGGCATAACGCAATATTTTGCACTTGAAAAACGACAACATATGTCTCCATTGAAAATACGGCCAATTAGTATAGCCTTATTTTGGGACCCTGAAACCCTTTATTTCTGTGTGTTATAAAATGAAAGTCCGTGTCTCAGAATAAAAAGACATAAACAGATGCAAATAAAAATTATGATTTGAAACAAAAAAAAAGAATATCATGCCCTGCTTTGCCATTTGGTTTGGTTTGCACGTTTTATAACTTCGATACGTCTGTTTATTAGACTCCATCTCCTGGTCCTTTTCATTCTGTTATGGTTTTCCAGAGGCTCTGTCCTTTTTCTGGTGTTATTTGTTTGTTTTCCTTTTCTTTTTAAAATTGTTTTGCCCTTTTTAGGAATGTTCCTACTTTCTTTTGATATTTAATTATGTTTCATTTAGTATACTTCTTTTTGTTATTCATTTTTGTAATTTTCCTTTTGCATCTCATATATATATATTTTTTTACTTGTCACCTTTATCTGTTTATATTGAGCCCACAGAAGGGATTCTCCCAAATATGCAGGTGTGCAGTCAACGGGCTTCCATCTTTCCATGCACTGCTCCGGCATTTTGTTTGTTTATTGGTCTCTGGCTCTGCTTATCTCTTTTTGCAAAAAAAGTAGATTATATTGGTTGCAAGTTAATTAGAATTAGTTTGTTTTCTAATTTGGGTCATTCTAGTTCTTCGTTTTCTAGTATTTCTTGGCTTGCTTAGCCTTTAAGTATTGCATGAACTTTTACCTTCTTTGATTTGCTAAAGTCAATTCAGTGCTCGTAATCAACTTGCTTTTCCTCCCACATCCCCAAAGACGTGCAAGTTTGGTTAACTGACGATTATAAATCGGCTCTGAGTGTCAATGTGTGCGAGTTAACCAATAAGATGGATGGGCACCCTCTACAGAGCTGTTTCCTGCCTTGTGCCTAGGGCTGGTGTGACACCTCCGGGTAAGGACCCAGTTGTATAACTCCCGACTTGAGGTGTCAGTAGACGAGACTGAGCAGTCAGGGGATGAAGTAAGGGAGATTCAGACTAAAAAAAAAAAAAAAAGCTATTCAAAATCAGGAATCTGTTTTATTCTAGCAATGTTTATACTATTTTACAAAGAAATGTCTTGCAAAAAAAAATATTTATAAGTCCAATGCAAAGACACTTCCTAAAAGAAAAATCAGTGCAGGTGTTATAATATTTACAGTGGTTCCCAAATAAAAAGTGAAGAAAAGAACAAAACAGAAAAAAAACTCTTCCACCTCCTTCATCCAGCTACAAAGTGAATCATGAAGGATAGGCAAAAAAAAAAAAAAATCAAAACAAAAAGAGTAAACTAAGCACCTACTATATATACAAAGAACAGTATGTATCTCCACTACTCAATTAAATAAATCAGTTGCACAGATCTACACTATAGCTTGAAGACCTGGTCAAATGACGACCTCTGGCGTTCGGACCCTGGTTTTATATCCCGAGCACGTTTGACCATCCAATCCGCCTTTACGTTTCCCGCGGACTTCCAATAATCGGACACGTCGGGACGTGCACCATTCCTTAGCACCAGCTCAGGTACAGTCCACCCTATTTAAATGTTCTCTCTCTCACGTGCGCACATACCCATCTGTCTTGGTGACTTGCGGTTCTGGCCTCTGTTAAGTAAGTATTATTTTACTTTCTCCCACATTCACTCCTATACTTTGCCACACATGTGAATCCCTTTTTTTTGTCAGCTACTATAAAACAAAGCTTTCAATCCTTTAGACGAGTTCCTCTGGTTTTAAATATACTACTTTTGCCCTCTGTCCTCCAGCGGTTACAGAAGCGTGCCTCAGTCAGAAACCATGAGGACACTCGAAAAATGGTCTCAGACGCGTGCCTCAGCATTGGCAAGTTGGAGCCCTGGCTTGCTCTTGGAGCACCTGTAGGCCTCCAGGCAGCCCTTTCAAAATTCCGGGGCTCAAACCACTGCTAAAACCTTCTACTGCTACCATGCTAATCTTTGTAGGGGAGCTAAAACAGGTAAAACAAAAACTTTCCAAATATCTGTGATAAGCCGATCGACTGACTCTTTACTTGCATTAATTATGGCCTCTGAACTTGGCTTATCACAGCTGGAATAGGATATATCCCCTCATGATCCTCAAATGTTTCCTGGATGTTATGTTTTTTTTTAAAAGTGCATACAAAGATGCATAAATGTCCTTTTGATGATTTTGTGAGATTGTACTATATTCTCAATATTTTGATCTCTGGACACAAACTGTTCTTACTAATGCTGTCAGTTGAATTTCATAAATGTGACTGCTTTATCTCATTGTCTCTGCTTGGACTTGGGGTAACTTCTGAACCTCATGGAAAAGATCCATTCAGCAGATGAATCACTTTATTCTCACAATAAATATGGTCAAATCAGACTGATGTATGCATTTGGAATTCTCTTCATGTAATCTTTAATTTTGGATTTGCATACATTTGTGATTGCAGGGTTTTACAAAATAAGCTCTTTTCTCTTACTTTGGTGACTAGTTTGTGATGTAATGGCATTTGCATTGTCACTGATAATTTCTTGCATCTCCTGAGCCTTAGCACCACAATCTGATAAAGGCCTTGCAGGGCAGGAGGGCTGCTGCAAGACAAGGGCAGGACTTAATAAGATTTTGACATGATTAATCATGCAGGTGGTGGCAGTAGAGATACTCATCATCAAGCTAGTACAAACAAAGAAATGCTACTGGGGGTGACAGTTCCCTTTTTATTTGAACATGGAGGTACATTGGAGAGTTAACCTAAAACGTTTAAAATGTATAGCTGCTTTGAGATTTAAAAACTGTTCAGATTTTTAAAAATGACAAGCACTGAACCATATCCCCTCCTATCCCAAATCACAATGAATTTTACAGAGAAAAAAAAAATCAGCATAGTCTCATTGACAAATTACAGGTTGATTCTGTAAGTCAAATTTGCACAACTAATTCAAATCGAGTGATACAAAAAAGTATCCGCTGACTGTCCCAGGTAAACCAGGTTTTTTTGTAACCCTTCCTTGACAGCTCTACTCATTTTGAATGCTGCTCTAATGACATGTATATTCAGAAGTTGTAAATACAGTGATTGCTCCCGCTCTGACAGTTGCACTTTTTTTAATACAGGCAAAGAAGCAGCAGTGAGGTTATTATGCTCAAGTAGAGAGCAAACAAAGCAGACAATGTACTTTAGTGAGAGTTAGATACTGGAATATGTAGTATGTGTGTTTACACTAAGACAGGTAAGTGTCAGAATCTCCTTGGATTCAGAATATATGGTGAGTACAATAAGCCATGTTTATTATCATACACCAATCAGCCACAACTTCAAGACCACTTGCCTAATATTGTTAGGCGATATTAATATTGTCTCTGTCCTGTTGAGGCATGTCTAGTCATCACAATTTGGCACTTGCCAAAGTTGCCCATATTCTTACATTTGCTTGTTTTTCCTGCTTACAACACACCACCTTCAAGAACTGTCTGTTCACTTGTTGCCTAATATATCCCACGTCTTGAAGGGTACCATGTAATGAGGTAATCACTTCACCTGGGACCACATGCATAACGTCATGCATAGAATTCGCCCTATAACATGACGTAAGCACAAAAGCGGAAATGTGCTTACGCACAAAAAAATCCAGATGCATAAATCTGTGCGAACGCCAACTTCCACGTTCTTCCGCCCCATAAATCCCAGTCAGCGTGAAAAGTAACGCACGTGCACACGCCTTCTGTCCCGCCCCAACTCCTCCCAGAATTACGCCTCTTTGAATTTGCAAATCAATATAAATAGCCCTTAAGCTCAGCCTCCTGTGAAAAGGCAATGGCAAAAGCAAGAGGGAAAATAGAAGAATTTCAGCGAATACCAAGTGGAGGCAAGGAAAAACATACTATTTGTTGGTTTAAACAGTGGTGTAAACAACAAAAGGAAGTTGATCAAGTGACATATAGTATTGGAGAAACTCAAAAGCTCAAGTTCACAAAGAAGCACAGTGCCCGAAATAAAAAAGAAGTTGTCACATATCAAAGTCGCCATGAAAAGGCGAGTCGTAGCTCACCGTCTGAGTGTCATATGAAAGCTTATTAGGGTACAAAGAAAAAAAAGGCACACAGTGGGGAAAAAACATGAAATGTCAACTTTAATCTCGAAATTTCCACTTTAATCACATAGTTTATTTTGTCATTAAAGTAGAACATCATAAACTTCATCTTAAAATCATTTAATTTACTAGTTTCTCAATGCCATCGTAACTAAAGTAGCACGTTAAATGCTTTGTTTTGTATTTGATCTTCTATGTGCTCTGTGTGTGTGAATCACTACGTGCTTCTGGGCTTTCTCTTCCTCCGACAGGATACAGAATCCATTACATTCGTGATATTACAGCTTTCTGAATAATTAAAATACTGAGATGTATACGTGATATCATTTTCATGATGATAGGAGTTAAAGCATGTTATTAAACATGGGAACACGGTGGCACAGTGATTACTCATGTCTCACGCAAGATACTTGCTGCGCTATGTGCGATCTTCGATGAAATACTTTATTGCAGCAGTACTGTCTCTTTCAAACGTACTAACCTCCAATTCCTGTCCTTACTTTTCTTTCTCCAAATACACAATCGCCACACAATCAGCTCTGTAATAGACGTTAAGCCATCTGTAAGCTTAGAACGCCGATTCTTCAAAACTTTTAAGGAACATCGAAATATCTTCGTAGTACGTGTTTAATTATTCTATCCATCTGTCCTTCCAGTGTCGCGTCAGCACCAGCAAGAATACAGCGCGAGGCAGGAACAATCCGTGAATGAAACAACAGTGGCTCGCTAGCCCTGCGGCACTGTGTAGTTAAAGTTTTATCGGTATAATATAATAAACATATTTTGCTGCATTTCATCTTAAAAATTATATCGTCATCATGTGTAAATAAGCACTTTATAAAGTGGCTCAGGTTGTGCAATATTATAACTGTATCACAAGTTTACAGTGAGGTAATTGTACTTATAAGTACAAACAGTTCTACAAGGAGCACTTGATGGACTGATTGAGTGCGTTTAGAGTTCTTGGGATGAAACTGTTTCTGAACCACGAGGTCCGTACAGGAAAGGCTCCGATTCGTTTGTCGTATGAGAGCAGTTCAATAGACAGCATGGCTGAGGCAGCGTGTGCTTGATGCTGTATACCAATAATTCTCTTTCTGATCAGCTGCTGTACAGCTGTGATTCACACTCAGATACAGTGATATAAATACTCTGAGTGGTACAGTGAGAGTAATATGGAAAAAGATGATCCGATGTGGCAACACCTAACGGGAGCAGCTGAAAGAAGAAAAAGAAGGTGCAGTGAGAGTAACAACGCTAAAGCAGTTATGGTATTTGGAATAGTTTGACCATGCTGTGGACCAGGTTAATTACAATCAGATGCCTTAAACTAATAAACAATATGTGGTTAATTTCAGTGTATTTATAATGCCACGTCAGGATTTTGGATCTAAAAAAGAAAGGATAAACACACAGGAACAGTAACACTGCTTTGACGTTGGGTGCCGCCAGCCTGCAAAACCAAGCAGAGAACTTGTGTACGACAGGGTATGAGCTACCGTGGAAATGTGCGGGGCTTTACGCCAAGTTTAGGTTTTATACATCGCGATTTGAACGTGGAAACGTTCTTACGCAACATTTTTGTGCGTACACACCGTTTATATATGAGGCCCCTGGATTTAACGTTGGTCCTGACTGGTGTATATAATAGCAGTCGATGTCAGTGAGCACTTGCTGCTTTACCCATTATAACTATTGATGATGTTTGCTTTTTCTGCTTACAGGTACACAGAGTGTTATGTTCTTCAAAATTTTAGTTGTGATAAAAAAATGAAATTAAAAGAACTTAGACTCTTTAGATTTTAAAAAGTTGCATTTAAAGCCTAAGTGCTTGTGCTCCTATAGTTTTCTGTCTCTTTGTCCCTACCAGCTTTGTCAATGTTAAATGTCGAGAAATCCATGAGTACATTTTGTATTGTCTTAGTACTTTTCTTTTTTAATTGAAGTACTAGGGTGTTGTACCGTGTTAGCCATTATGAATGTAGAGAAAAGCCAAGCAAAATGACACCTTTTATTGGCTAACTAAAAAGATTACAATATGCAAGCTTTCGAGGCAACTCAGGCCCCTTCTTCAAGCAAGGGCCTGAGTTGCCTCGAAAGCTTGCATATTGTAATCTTTTTAGTTAGCCAATAAAAGGTGTCATTTTGCTTGGCTTTTTTTTTTTTTATTGAGTAATTTATTCTGCACGTTCATATTCTAGTGACTTAGTGTAACTGCAGCCACTGTTTCAAATGTGTTATGATTGTGCACAGAAGTGTAACTCTAGTCCAGAGTATGTAGAATTGTTCAGCAAATGAATAATCAACATTTGAAAGTGTGTGGTCCTCCATTACATAGTCCACTTATTTCTTGACCTTTGCTGTTTGGGAAGTAAGTGAACATGAAACTTAACTAATAACTGTTGCATTCTGCATTGTGTAAATAGGTCTTATTTAGCCAAATACAGTTCGTCCCACCCACCATTAAAATTTCTCTTCTGCTTTATTTCCTTTTTCTCATATTAAACTGAAACAGATTTAAAAAAATGGAAGCAGGCAGAATCAGATACTTTATAGTCCACTTTGCATGGGGTAACTGAGACAGAGTGCACAGACACAGCACAAGGACAAGAATGGTAAAAAGAGAAATATATTTTAATAGCAAACAGGAGAATGCATGCCGTACATTTGAAACCCAACGTCTAAGCACCAGCCACCTACATAAGCTTAAAACATAGAAATAATTTCTGAGTTTTTCTGTCATACTAGCCGACATTCCAGTGGCACAGGGGCCACAGGACCTTCAAGTGCTGAGCAGAATATGTCAAAAATAAGGTAAAAAAATCTGCCAATTTCAGTTGTTATAATTATTATCATTACATATTATTAGACTGACACGTTTTTTCAAGGGACAAAATTTGAGATACATTACCTACATCACTTAGTTTTTCCCAAATAGAGCCCAGGAAAGTGAAGTGACTGTTCATGGTCATACAATGTCAGTAGTGGGATTTGAACCCACAACTTCAGAGTTTGTAATTGAAGATCTTAAGCACTCCACCACACTAGAATCACATTTGCATGTCAACGTTTACACCTTGCTGAATCTGTAGCCTCGTTAGCGTTAGACCTGTGAAAATCGTGCTAAAAGCATTCCCGCATGTCATTTGGAAATCTATACCATACAGATGCGTCTTTCATAAGCGTTAGAACCGAGAATCACTTGGGCTGTAAGAGTGCTGTCAGTGCTGCCATTCTTTGGAGAAATTATGTCTGAGTGTAGGTTTTCACTAATTATGAAATATCTGTACTTTACCAACAATGAAGATTTTGATGAGAATACATATCCAGCACCCAAACTGAAGAAAATTTGGGAGATCTACCAGGCCATTGTAGTAAAATTTCAGAGTGTTGACATTCTGGACCATGATGTCAGCATCGATGAAAGTCTCATGGCTTATAAGGGCAGACTGCCAAGGATACAGTAAATCACGTCAAAAAGAGCAAGATTTGGCATAAAGTTTTACAAGCTTTTTGAATCTAAAATGCAATATGTTTGGAATTCAGTTCTGTATGCAGGGAAAGGGACAATGTTCCGAAATACAATCAGTACGGCGTTGCTACGTCATCAGTGCCGGCTTTTATAGATACTCTGCCCTACATTGATGGATTGAAGACCAGAGGTCCACATGACCATCATCATCTAATTCTTCCACGTGAAGCCTGAAAACCATGAGGACTGATTGAGATCATTTATGTTAGGTAGAACGCCTAGTGGGGGCTGGTTGGTCTCATGGCCTTGGAACCCCACAGATTTTTTTTTCTCCAGCCGTCTGGACTTTTTTTATTGTTTGTTGTTTCTGTCCTCCGGACAGAATCAGACCTTACTTTTATTCTATGTCAATTTGTATTGCCTAATTTTATTTTTATATTTTTTCTTTTTTTCTTTCTTCATCCTGTAAAGCACTTTGAGCTACACCATTTGTATGAAAAGTGCTATATAAATAAATGTTGTTGTTGGATCAAGGTTACTGTGTAACCATGGACAATTTTTATACTTTGCCAGAGCTATTTGACATCTTGCTGTAAAAAAAGACTGACTCATATGGAACCGTGCGTCCCAACCATCATTGTATGCCTGAAGACTTTGGCAGGGCTAAATTACAGCGAGGTAGCTTGGCAAAAGGGTAAAGTGCTTGTGATGAAAGATGACAAGAAAGATGTTTGTCTGCTTAATACCGTACATAATGCTGATACAGTCACTGTGCAGGCAAAAGACAACAAGCAGGTTACGAAGCCTTGTGCTATGGTCGAGTACAATAGCACAATGGGCGGCGAAGATCGCGTGGATCAAGAATTGACTTTCTATCCCATTATGTGGAGGCAACAAAATGAAATACTACAAAAAGATATTTCGTTATCTGGTGGAACAGTGCATTTGAAATGCCTTTGTGTTACACAACCAACAAGCTGGCAAAACTATATCTCATGCAAACTTTACATGCTAGCTTGTAGAACAAATCATTGCCATACATCCGCTGTCTACACTACCATTAAAGAACCATTCAAAAACGGATAAATTTGGAAAGAAAATCTGAAAAGACACAAGCTACTGTGATGTTAAATTGTGTCTTTCACCTTGCTTTAAGATTTGCCACACAAAGGACTCATTTTGAGATTATATACTGTTTTGGCATCATTAGTAGTATTATTATTCCTGTTATTATTATTTTTGTTATTATTGTTCATTTCATATTATTATTTTTATTCACCATTACTATTATTATTTGTATCGTTATTATACTTTTAAGATTTAATAAAAATGTAATTTTTCATGCCAAACAAAAAATGCAACACTTTTTACATGTTTTTTTGGAATAAAATGCAACACTAAGGAGGTTAAAGAAACTGTTTACTAAATTTATTGGACTTCAACATCTCTAGAGTTAATGTGGATGTGATCCCTTGCTGGGATTTAAAATCATCTTATGCTTATTGAATCAATGAGCATGTGGTCAGTAGGTAAGTCAGGGTAAAGACTTGTTCAACACGAAGAGGAGAGGCCTGAATTTAAAGAGAAGGAGACAGAAGTGATATTCTGTGGTGCTGAATTTTGGAAGTGTGAAATCACATTAATGAGTAGACATGAGAATGCAATTTTTTTTTACTTTTTTTGCTCCTTTCTATTTTGTCTAATGCTTCATTCTTATTATTTTATTCAATAAACATATTCTTTTTAGTGATTTTGACCTCATAGACACTATTTTGCTTTTGGGGATGGTTAAAGAGTGCTCCCTATCTTAGAAACTATAATTTTCTTGAAGAAGCAATTTCCAGGTCTATTTCAATTTTATTTAAGAGTGACAGCAAAGATTTGTGAATTGCCACAACTGTAATCCTTCTCCTGTCAATGTGCATATGGAATCTCAGAAGTCCAAATATCACTGCTAGTCTCTGATTATCTGAGAGTCATTTCAGCTGGCATTAATGTACAAGACATTAAAACCTATTAGTCTTTCCCTTTCAGCACATTCCGCATTGACTGATGCATCAAATGAGAGGATAATGGTGTTTTCAGCATCATAATGAAGGAATCTTTTCTTTGACTGTGTACTTCAATAACAGTTTACAGTATGTAATGGAGGTAAAACTACACATACAGTACGTATACTTATAATAACTATATTGTTATAAATATGTTTTAGCTCGGTCATTTTAGCATGTATAATTGATTTTTGACTACTTTTGACTTTTCAATCCATTGGATTCAACCCTATGATGTAAAATTTTTATGTTAGGAATCTTATCTTAATTTGTGTTTGTCTTTTTACTCCTGAATGTATGCCTTGCTTTATTCAGTCTCTGACTAGCACTCTCCATTCTCTTCAATACTTCTAATATTTTCTGTAAATGTCATCATTCAGCAGAATTTAGTAAAGACAACTGAAATGTGGGTGCCATATCTTGCAAAAATATTTCCATGATTCTTTGAAACAAATATAGGATTTGGTGACACTTTAAAAATTGTCTATAAGACATTTTCTAAATATTTAAAATGACATTTTTACATAATACTTTCAAGTTTTCATCAACTTTAATCCACTTAAGAATTTTTCTTTTTTTTTTTTGAATAGATAGATAAATAGATAGATATACATATCTCTGGCTTTATACCATAGTTGTGTTGTTTATTTACCTTGGAGTTTAGTTCCTATCACTACTCCCATCAAGCAAACAGAACATTTTCCAAACTGTACTTTAATATCTTTCACCATCATCCTTATAATAAAGGGTAATCACTTGGGAAATCTTTGCTAATCTGGCAAATTTTTACTTTCCACTAGATATGTTAGCAACTGTATGACAATCTGCCTTAATTGTTCTCAGCAGCATATTTCCATTAACACTGCTATAGTTTGCTTTATCAATTGACATCAATTACCATTGACAAGATGGTAAAGAACGGCAAAAATCCTGTGCACGCTTTGCTTTGTTCGTTTAAACTATTTTTCTAACCTTTTTTCAAATCTGTTTTTTTAACTAACTCTTACAATAAAAATAAGGAAACTGTGAATTTAATATTCATACATTCACTAAATTAGGAATAGAGGGTGAACTGGTTGGTACTAATCTCTATTAGACTTCTGCTCTACAAGTATTTCTTATTTTGTCTCTGAAGGGGTTTTGTTTTCTTGGAATTCATTTTTGTTTAAGGTTTATTGTATTTTTTATTATGTTCATAATGACTTAAAATTATCTTGCTAAGAGAGATTGTGGATGTATGTAGGGGTGTGCTCTTTAATGGAGGTACCATCCAGGTTTGGTACCTGCCTTGTGTCCTGTGTTCTTGGACTAGGTTTAGAGATCCTGCACAACTAATACTGGATTAAATGGTTTCCCACAGTGAATGTACAGATTCATACATTTTGCTCTACTTTCAGAATGGCAAGATTTTGCAGGGGAAATGTGTGCCTTAATGTAATTTTCCAGTGCAGTACTTGGTGTCTGCTAATTAATTTAAATCTATTTTGATCAATATGAAGTTTTCTGATTAAACAAATCAAGTGTAAGCAGATTCTACTTTATATATTTAACCATTTCTTCTCAATGATTACCAATCAAGTGTGTCATTTTTTTCAACCACCAAAAAAGATCTGTTGCAAAACACCTATTCTAGGTCAGTAACAGTTGTGTTTAATAAACCAAACATTGCTGTTTGGTTTATGCGATGGCCTTTGTGACTCAAATTGCAGTTGATTTCAGATTCTTTCCATAATCATTGGAAAAAACATTAATAGCATACTCATATTCAATTTTGCATTGTTTTTTTGGGTTACTGCAGCACTTTCTTTCTTGTGTTCAATAATACATACTATATATTGGTCCACTAATAAGAGAAAATGTGTAACGATGATTAATTTGCTCCAACTGTAAATAAAAGTAAAACAACTTCTCTGTAGTTTAGAGGTGATTTAAGAGTCAGGTGTTGAATTACACCTACAAGTCATCCACAGAAAATGCTCATTGCATCCACCTAACTGGCTGCTTTGGAGATTTGAAGGTAATGGTTCAACATTACTGGTTCAGAAATCCAAATTTATTTTTTCATTCATGAAATAATATTCAAAGAGCTAATTGTGCATTCTGTCTGAGGCAGTGTGGTGTAGTGGTTAAGGAGTTGAACTTCAAACCCTGAGGTTGTGGGTTCAGATCCCGACACTGAGTAATGCTGCGATTCAACTGGAAAAAGAAATGTAATCAATTGCATCTCAAATCTTGTAAATTGCTTTGGGTGAAAGGTGTCAGCTGAATAAATGAATCTGTAGCATTCTCTTTTTTGTATGCCAGTTTTGTTTTGCTACTTAAACAATGCCATTGTGAAAACTTTAGACTTCTACACATTTTCATTTTTGCTTAATGTGCTAACATTCCTAATACAAACACTATTTGGAAAGAGGTTCCTCTGGTTTTCCATCTCTGGAGTTAAATTTATACAGTGAACAATTTTGCTGGATTTCGGTTGAAGTGTCCTTTGAACAAAGCTACTGCCTTTCTGAACATCTGGTCTGTCCATGTTTAAGGCCTAACCAAGAAAAAACGAGTGTCCTGTTTCCCCATATTTGTTATGTTGTCAGTAGTATCCATGTCGTTCAAAATCTCACTGTTTTGTTTCTGGAATGTATCTGAGAATTAAAAATAAAATTTACTTCATACCATGTTCAGTATCTTCACTTAATTTTTGCTTGGCTTCAGATGCAATACTTCCTTCATTTTCACTTTACAAGTATGTTTTTGTTATCACTTTTTAAAACAATCTACATCTTTAATTATGCAGTATCTTTGCACTGTGACACCTTTGCAAAAAAAGTCTTCTCTCTATTAAACTCCAAGACTACACATTGTCAATAGTGCTGGTATGTCTCTGTTTCTTGCATAGACTGACTGACATTCTTAATGCTCCCTGTACTTCTTTGTATATTTACCTAAAGATATTTTCCATTACTATACACTTATACATTTTGTTTACTGCTAGAACACACTAACTTATTTTACTATGACAGCCTCTTAACAATTTATATCTGAAGTGTTCATAGGGCACAAAGAATACAGGCTTGATTTCTTTTTTTTATCATATGAAGGTATCTGAGTTTAACACATTTGCTTAACTTTTTATCTGTTATTTCTTCCAACTCTGATATATCTGAAGCTCCCCCGCTCATTAAGAAAAGCTATGACTGCAGATGGTTCCTTTTAGGAAAACTAAAGACCAAATCAGAAAAGTTTCAAAAACAATTTCTTGTATAGCTACAAATCACACAAGGAGTGCCACAATGGACTTTAACAGGGCTTTTTTTTGACAGCCCCACAGCCTTGACTCCCTAAGAAGAAAAACAAATTGTAGGAAAAAAAAAAATAGAAGAAATCTTGAAGAAGCAATTCAGAGAGAGACCCCCTTCCAGGTAGGCTGAGCATGCAATGGGTGTCAAAAACGGGAATAAATACAACACAAAAAACAGAACACAAGTAATCCTCCTCACAGAGATAGATGAACAATCTATCACTGCCACCTTAGACAGCACTGACACATTTTTCAAGGCAAACTGCAAGAATAGACTACCCCACTCACTAAATACAGAACTGTCACACATAAGGATACAGATTTGTTAAAATACATAAAAAACAAAGTAGAAGCTAATTAGCATAAATGAAAAACAACAATATCTGTCCATCAGTTAATTGTAGAAATACAGCTACATTGTAGAGAAGGAGTCAGAGACAAGCCAGAAACAGTCAGAGTCCTGGAGACCTCGGCCAACAAGCTGCCTCTCTCTTTTGTCCATTCTACAGCTGAGTCACAGCTGGGCCAGCCAAAGGACACATCTACCCCATGATTCCAGCACTCTTTTATCTAAGATTACTTTTCTATTGGCAGGCAAACAATTTGGCAGTGGAGGGGTGGCACCAAGCACCACATGAAGATACTGAGATGAGAAATAAAATGGGAGAGGGGAGTAACAGTTTATAAATATCATATTACTTACATTTTAGTATGAATGTCTAATAATAGAGATACAGTAAGCACAACTAATCAGCAGTTCTAGTCAGGGTATGCTGGACTATAGTAATGAGTTTCCATTCTGGATTTAAAAGCTGAGACTGAAGAGACACTTCTTATAATAGCAGGCAGACCATTCCACAGCTTCAGGGCCCTGTAGATAAGTAAAGCAGTGCCTTGACCTTTTAAGGCTTTATATGTTAAAAGGACAATTTTGAAATCCACCCTAAACTAGAGTTATGTGTTCACATTTTCTTGTTCTTGCAATAATTTTGAATTAACTAAAAGCTGTATAAAGAACAGCCAGTGAACACTGCATTGCAGTAGTCAAACCTACTAGAGATCAATGCATGAATTAATTTCTCAGTGTCCTGCATATTTAGAAAAAACCTTAATCTAACAAAATTTTTTAAATGGAAAGAACATGTTTTGGATACAGCTCTGGATTTTATTACTTATTTAGCTATTAACTATTTCTTTTCTTGAATTAGTGCCTGTTTATTTTTTGGTAAATTTTCAAATTATAATGCATCATTATTTTATTTTGCTGCCATTTTTCTGGTGTTTTTAGTAGTTCCTGTTCTCAGTTATAGAACTGTGCTCAGTTCTTCCTGTTATTCCCATGAGTGCAATCGGCAGCACTTTGCTGGCTCATTGATGTACTGGAAGCAACTCAAGTTTCTCTTCAAATTTTTTCTTTAATGTCTGAATTGCTCCTATGATAACTATTGGCCCTACCATTGTCTTAATTATTATTGTTATTATTATTATTATGTTTATGGAAATTATCTTTATGGAAAATGGAGAGATCGACTTTGACTCGGTTGCAATTCATTTATTATTTTAATTTCCAAACTGACTTTCTCCAATACAGAGCCTCAGGGAGCCAAAGTCTGTCCAGGCAACAACAAATACAACACAGAATTCAACCTCAGGTGCCAGGCCATTGTAAGACACATTCATGCACACCCACACTGGACTAATTTAGATTTGTAAATCTTACTAACCTGCCTATCTTTGGGATAACCGTGGACATTCATGTGCCTGCAAAATCTCGATAGAATTTAGCATTTTTATATAGCCTCCTTAGCATTATGCTTACTCTCAGAAAAACAAGTCAAAATTGAATTTTTTTCAACAAGAAAAAATGTTATTGTGTACAACAAAAACATGCACATGCCAAAATGTCAACATCATAAGTACAGTAGGACAGGTATGTCTAGTGTTTCCTGCTGTACTGATGCAGATTTAGTTCACATCTTTCATGTGAAAAAAGTCAATAATGCACAACCCAATGTTGCAATTAGGACAGAGGAAGCATATTTTGCTTTTAATATTTTTTCTCTTGCTTATACTTAAAAGGAAACAATGTCAGGGCCTGATCACAGTGAACAAGCCATGTGTTATTGTAAGCTATCTCAGCACAAGACATTGTGACTTCCACATTTTTCCTAGCACAAACATTGACAGTTGCTGCATTGTGAACAGTGTTTAGAGGGCTAACGTCTTTCTTGTAATTCCACTTCACTGCAATAATTTTACCTATCTGCCATGCTGAAGTGTCATGCAACTGAGTTCAGTAGGCATATTATGGCAGTTTGGTTGGGAACAGTTATCTTAGACTTCAATTATCTTGGGGTGCCCAAACTTTGGCACGGTGCTCCTTTCCTTTTTTAACTGTGCAATTGTACAAAACAAAAACAATACACTAATCTTGAATAAAATGCCAAAAAGAATTGTGTCATCTTTAACTTTACGCCTTTTGGTGATCAGTTCATCTTCTGCTCACTTAACTATTCACAGTTACAGACATTTTAAGAAAGGGTGCTCAAACTTTTGCATGCCATTGTATGTGTCAACATCTGAAGACCAATTTGCATGGTCATCACAGTCGCTTGATTCAACTAATGGTTCAGTTTCAGTTTGTTCTAAAACTGGCTTTACAGCTTCTTGTTTACGTGCCATTGTGTTTTGATTAAAATGCCAACTGATTTTTTTGCAGCATGATGTTATTTAATTTACAAGATGGCAATAGAATACAAGTCCTAAGTGTTATTCATGGCAAGCACTCTTGGTATCTGGAAGGTTGTCAGTTCAAATCCCGCTACTGCCAGAAGGGATCATACACTGTTGGACCCTTGAGCAAGGCTCTTAAGTTGAAAATTGCCCCAGGGGTGCTGTGCAATGGTTGACCCTGTGCTCAGCCCCCCAAAAGTCATGCACAAAGACAGTTGCCTCTTGGGGATTGATACAGTGCACCAAATACCAATCTTCTTCTTCTTTTGGTTGCTCCCGTCAATAATAATAATAAAAAAAAAAACACAGAGTTTATCATTTTTACACAGAATTTTGAACTTGAGAGACACTCAGGTCTAATTAGTAAAACGAACTACTAAGGAAAAGATTAAGTTACACATGACAAGAACAGGAGTTGTACTGAACAGACAGCATAGGTTCAGATGAGGAAGGTTGTGTTTTACTAACATGTTGGAATTCTATAAGGGAGCAACAAAAGGATACGGATCAAAGTGGAGCATGTGATATGAGGGGGATCATCAGGGATGCTCTTGGACCATTACTTTTTTTTATTTGTATTAATGACATCAATCCTGATGTAGTTAGTAAAGTTGTGAAATTCGCAGATGATACTAAAATCTGAGGAATGGCAGATATTGAGGAGGCAGAAAAAACAAATTAAAAAGACTTGGACAAGCTTCAGAAGTTTGCAAACAATTGGGGAATGCAATAAAATGTAGAAAAGTGCAAAATGAACATCAGTTATAAATAACAGATGAAAGACATTGTCCAAAAGGAAGAAACCTTTGGAACGGATTTAGGATTTTTGTTAACAGAACATTTTCATCATCTAACTAATGTGCAGAGGCTATTAGAAAAGCCAATAAAATGTTAGATTATAACTCAAAGACTGTTTAATATAAATCAAAGGACGTTATCCTCAGACTATATACTGTAATTCACTTGTGAAATTGTAGCACTGCCACATAAACTTTATTTTCTTTTGTCACTGTATTGTGTTATTACCAATGTGAACCGTGTCTTTCTCTGAGCACATATAGAAAACAGTGTAAGGCATAAGATGAGCATATCAGGTAGACATCAATAGGGAGGACCTTTGTGAGGTATGGGACTGTTGTAGTGATTTCCAGGAGGGTGCCATGGAAAAAGATGTAGATGTAATGTTAAAAAAAGTGCACGAAAAGGCAGGAAAAGAAGAGGAAAAACAGACCCCAAGCTTTATGGTGGAGGTGACAGACATCAGCTATTTAAAACCAGTAAAGAGATTATCTCATTGGCGCGGCGAAGTCCTACACAGTTTGGAAGTGGTCACCTCGAAGAGATTCTGGTATATCGAAAGAAGTGGATGGGACAGTTAAGAGGATCGAGTGAGCAAATAATAATCTTGTATTCTGGAATAGCATGTCTGAAGACTTGGAAATGTTGTGGAATTTTTTATTTTATGAAGAGACAAAACCGTGTGGACATTGTGGGATATTTTGGGTTCATAATTTTTTGTGTTATTTGTATACACTATGTGTTGGGAAAGGGGGTGTGCAGTTACAGCATCTGAACATTGTTGTTGAGTTTGTGTGATTTGTATATAATTGATTTATTACATTTGATTATCCGCACCGTTTCTCTGAGTCATGTTTTTGTATTACGGTAATTAATTTTACTTTTTGATGTAATCAGTTTGTGCTGCATGAAGGAATCCGAAGGCACTTTGGGGTTGACCTGCAACACATTGCTAAAAACATGTTGAATCATAGAGGTAATGACCGCTATAAGATTGCATTGGGTACAGTTCTCATCACCATGCTACACGAAAGAAATAGCAGCACTTGAAGCCGTGAAGAAGAGAGCAACCAGTTTCATCCCAGAACTTAAGGACATGTCGTACTTTGATAGACTCAGAGAATTAAACCTGTTTGGTCTTACGCAGTGCAGACTACGTGGGGACCTAATTCTGGTCTTCAGAATTCTCAAAGGCATCGATAAAGTAGACCCATCACAATTATTTTAACTATAGGGTGAATCAAATACTCAAGGAAATAAATGGAAATTAAGAGGAAATGCATTTCAGGGCTGAAGGCAGGAAGTACTTCTTTGCAAAGAGTTGTGGGAGTTTAGAACAAACTACTGAGACATGTAGTTAAAGCAGAAACCTTGACCACCTTTAAGAAGTATCTGGATGAGACATTGAGACAGTATAGCTATTAGCTAAACAAACAAGCTAAATGATCTGAATGGTCTCCTCTCGTTTGTAAAATTTCTTATGTTTTAATGTTCTAACCTCCTGCCAGTGAGAAGTCATTCACTTCACATTAGCCGTGAGTTTAGTAAAGATCCAAAGGTCATTTACTCTATACCCTTACCCGTCTGTACCAAGCAACACAGATATGAATGTTATTCTTTCCATTTTCAAGTAGATGCTTGTCACTGGTGTGAAATCTCTCTGCCTACTGTCTCTTATCCTCATCTGGAGAGGCTAGCCATAATCCAAGGGCCTCTGAATCAGTTGAATAAGCAGCTGTTTATCTAGTTAAGCTAAAAGGAACTCTACCTGCCCAACTGAGTAAGCAACTTTCTATTTTCTAGTGCAACTTTAAAAGTATTATATTGCAGGCTCTCTCTCAGCCTTGCTGCCCCTCATTATGGCTAGAAGCTTACATTTTAGAGGTTCTGTACTATAACTGCTCTGACTGGACACTAAAATTTGCTAGATCTATAGACTTGACTGCTTTGTCTTGGATTAAACGAGATTCAAACATCATCTTACAAAACCCAAAGATTTGTGTATAGTCAATGATTTCATCACTCACTTTTAGAAGTAGATTCAAAGATACTGCTCACTTTCATCTAACCATAAGGTGTTCATGTAAAATGTATACATAGCTAATCAGGTGGGTCAAAATGCTTTGTGACCGTAACAGTTCATTCTGGCAAATTTCAAAACACATTAACTGCCTGGCTGTTAACTTATCAAACTCCTCTGTGGAGTTACTAATGACTGTAATCCATTCAGATTGAAATATATCTACTTCTACCAATCACAGACCAATCATTTAGTCAATAGATGAGGTTCATACCAAAAGGGTCAGCAGGGAGGAACAAAAGTGAATAAGGGTTAAGGTTAGTAGTTTTCAGTTAGTATGATTCTAAAGAAATGGGTAAGGCGTTTCATTTGGTAAATAGTAGTGATGAGCAAACACCGCTGTAGCCACTTGGGCAAAATCACTGAAATGTTTATGAACATTGCCAGATTCAGTGAAATGCATTGAAATCAATGTATAAGGAGAAACTGAACTAGATGTGAGGGGATTATAATTGTTCAATGATCTTTTAAGTATCTGTGATGGTTAGGGAAATGTCTGCCAACTATCCTGGACCAATTATTGTGGCCAAAAATGTGACCTGGGCTGTGAGGCAGCAGTGGTAACCACTGTGCCTTTGTGCTTCCCTGAAATCAATGAATACAAATAAAAGTTTCTTGCAGACAGGAAGCATGAATTCAGTAAGACCCCACATATATGATATTATATATTCATCTCTCTTGAGTAAAAGAAAATACTACATTTTTGTTTTTCCCCCGACACTTTGATTCATTCACTACAGCTGGTACCAGATAAGCTAAAGGAAATGGATTCTTCACTCCTTGCTGCTTGCATTGACTGCACAGAATTCTGGGTAATGTTAAAGTGGTAGGAACACAGGTCTCATACAACTGAAAGACACAAATTCACAGGCACTTTTCCAGTTTTCTTCTTTGTGTGCATTTTCTGTTAAAATGTGTTCACAGGTTTTGAGCTAATTTTTAGCCCACTACAATGATCAATGTTATATGCTTCTTGGGGGGCAGTAATTTGCCTGTTACTGTTCTGTGATGGCCCACTGATCTCACAAAGTATCATGGAGTGCTGAGAAAAAAGTTTGTCTAAGCAGGCCACATGGTGAATTTCCAAGAAAATATTTGGCAAATAAGGTCACTGGTAAACACAGCATATTTGCTGCAAAAAACGTTTTGGCGAATTTCGCTCTTCAACGCGAGTAAATAGGGCTGTAGAGCAACAGCAGGTTTATTGTTTTCTAATGTTTGCTTTATACTTTGACTTCTGTTTGTGTTTATCCTTCCTTAGTGTTATCATTTTCTAAATGCACATCCATTTGCTTTTTTTGGGGGAATCTCACAAGTGCACTCCTGTTGCCACAAGTAGTTGTTGATTACCTAGAATCTGAGGAATGTTAGACTGAGATCCTGGAGGCCTGCAGTGGCTGCAGGTTTTCATTCCAACCACTTTCTTAATTAGTAGCCCGTTACTGCTTCTATTTTTTTGCCTTAAATTATACTGACATTTTAAGATTCTGAAACCATAATTCTTCTCGACTAGCAGCCAAACAATATTCATATGTAAAGCAAGCAAACAGATGATGAACTAACTTGATCCCATTTGCAGTTATATGCCATTATGCAATATCTGTTTCAATAAAATATTTAAATAGAAAAAATGAAAGTCTGAGAAATGTTTTTTTGGATCTTTCATTGAATTTATTAAAAGCATATAACGACTGACTGACTGACATATAACATTCCATACAATCAAGTAAAACTAAATTCAGGTCTGAGAAATTTTGATCTGGTGTGTTCCACATAATATTTTAAAGGTACCCTCTGCAAAAAGAATATTGTTTTTGAAATGCCTGGTATGGCAGTATGAGGGAGCTAAGAAGCCACACAATTACATAACAGATTTCATTAACAGTAAGAAATGGTTTCTAATTAGTTAATCAGATGGAGTGAAAATGGCACCTTTCCTAAAGTTTGAGTTAGCCAGTTGGCTTGCTTTGTATCACACATTAAGAAACAGCTAAGGGATCTGAATCTTAAAACACAAGACAATCGCAATTAAGGTAAAATATGTCTGTTCCAATTGCATCAGGAACTGGTCACAAATTAAATCAAAGCGCTGGAATGAAAATCTGCAGCAAACACAACCCTCCAGGAGTCTGACTCCCTGAATGCAAAGGTTTATTTTATCTAAGAATGCCATTACGTGAGTTTTTGCTTTCAAGCCTCAACTACAAAATTACAGTTAAAAATCAAACAAAAAACAATAAACAACAGGCCTATGATGAATTATCTTTGAGTTAAATTGGAGGTGCATTTCTGATTTCAAAGATAATTCAGCTTCTTACTGATGCTTGTTATTTATTGTTTGATTATTAACTTCAACTTTGTCCATTTTAGCTGGTCTGCAGTTGTGTAGCTGTTTATTTATGTCTGAGAGGGAACATTTGATTGGCTTTACTTGGCCAAATATTTTGTTAGCTGGAACCTCTTTTAGAATTATTTTGATTACATTGTAATCAAAGACATTGTCCACTGTATTATTGTTCATTTAACTAGAAATGTACAAAGTATGATTAAGTAGCTCACTGATGCCATATACTATTACAGCTATCTGCTGATTTATGGCCAACTGAGTTGTGGCCATTTGTGCTCAAGACCAACGTCCCCTGCACTTTTTTTTTTTTTTACTGAAGAGCGGGTGTAAATAATCAATGTGCTCGTACTTTCCCTTTACACTATACAAGGTTCCCCTCACGAAGCATCAATCTATCAATTGCTGCAAAGCAACAGCAAATGAATGACAAGATTTCCCCATGATGCAACCAACTTGTGAATGCTGAGCAGGAGGAAGATTTTCCTTCATTAAATGTCAAAGGATTACTACAAGGCACCGACACGTGAATGACGGTCACGGTTCCCTGTGGAGTTTCGGGAACACAGCTTTATGGCACTTCCAAACAGCTGCATGACAGGGGGGAGTGAGCGGCAGTTCAAAAGTGCTGAAAAAAGGCCACCGAGATTCCAGTGTCGGTATGTGTATTGGTGACCCACACCAGACTCACAGAGCCTTAGATGCAATGATCTGTGTTTTGCCAACCTGACATATAGCCAGATGGCCATTCCAAAATGGAGCTGTTAGTCAGTACATGACTCTACTTGTAAATCACTAGGAGTCATTTGGGCCTATACTTGATGATGAGCACTATATTAAAATACACTGAATAGATGTGTGTAAACAAAGCAAACACAGAGCTTCAAAAGCCTTTTAAAGTGCTAATCTCAGTGACTCAGTAAGTGTTTATTTGTACAGTTTCCTAAATGCACCTCCACAGGACCATCTGCCTGTTCAAGAGACATCACACTTACGTATCTATTAATTTTGTTTAGTGTATGGTGCAGTTGGCGGGCACAAATGGGTGATCAGTTGCTCAGCATTTGAAAGTGCAAAGAGCCCTGATATAAGAGGATTGTTTTTCTTTGTCCACTTTGGTCATTGCTATAGTAACCAAGGCCATGTTTAAGGTGCTTGAGTGAAAGTGCTCCTTAAATAGCAAACCATTTCTAAGACACATAGCAGGTTCACGTCACTATGGCTGGCTCTATGCTGGCATGTTTCTGGGGCTTTATTAATGCATCGTTCTCTGGTGGTCAGACTGGTACATTATATTATGGATTACTGCTGAAAGCTTCCATGTATTCCCAGGCTCATTATACAAAACAAAGTTTTACATAAGATTTAATCCACCAAACTATTTTTTTTTTTAGTTAAACAGTCTTTATACATATAAAATCTGTTGTTGTTCCCTGGATACACTTTTACTCTGCATTTATATTTTAAATTCAGAGGTTATTTATTATGAATCTGAGGATGAATTGAAATGTGCTTAAATAAAAAAAAGATTGTAGAATTAGAAAAATATTATTAAAGGAGGGTGACTGTATGTGTTCAGACTCATGGCAACTTGCATTTCAATGATTTCTTCTTTGTTTATAAATTGCATATGCAACACATCATACATATCCTCTGGATGCATGATGCTGTGTGGCATTAAAACAAATGTTCCCTTCTTAGTAAAAGACATGTTTGGTCAAAAAGGGGTGAAACTAATGCTTTCCATCAATAAGAAAGAGGTGGAAACTTTGTGCCCCTGCAGTACGAAGAGGTAGAGAGAAATTAGAGAAGCTGGCAAATCTTTTGAAGTGTGCTTAGAAGGCAGATTGGAATTTAACTTTGCTCACAAACACCTAAGCTCGGCTAATCCGTCACATTGATTGTATAAATCCACATCTTGCCAGGATAGGCCATGCTGTGTTTCATGAGCTTGTTTGCAGCTCATCATCTGAATGTTGCTTTGGTGCAGATTACGGATCAAATGTGTCAATGGTGTACTGGAATTAAGTCTTTGAAGCTCTAACTGCTGTCAAGAAGGTAAACATTCTTTGTGTCTTTTCTCCACGTTTATTGTAGTATAGCTGATGGGCAACTCAGTCTAGTTTTGTGCATTTTCAGATGTTGTTATACTGTCCTCCCATGAACAGGTGACTATAAAACATCAAATTATTCAAAAAGAAAAAAGTTCATTGTTTGTTTTAAGTTACCATGTATAAACCTAAGTGAGTTTGTTTTAATAGTATTTCTTAAGACTCGTCCCTAGCTCCCAATGTCAATTTGCTTCCTTATTAGAAATACTAGAATACTAAAGCCTAAGCCAATTGGCTTGTGAAACTGGTGCAAAGCTGATACACTTGTTTATTGCACTGTTTTTTATGTTATGGTTATGGCAAAGACTGCTGGGTATGTGGGTGTGGTTTAGCCTTAAAACAAAAAGAGGCAGTAAAACAACATGGTGCAGATGCTGACTTAGTTAAAGATAGGATTGTTGTTACTACTGAATGTACAGCAGATGTGTATGCATATATAATAACCTTTATGTAATAGAGCTCTTCTCTCCAGCAGTATCCTCTCCAGCAGTATCCTTCTGCTTCCTTCAGCTGCAAGACACAACAAATTGAGACAATTAGAAGCATCACATATCACTAATATGCTTTGCACACAACTTTTGTTAAAAAAAAATCATTGGATGAAGACAAATGGCAGGCTATTAATCATGCATGTACGATGACAGAGGCAAAAATATAGAAATCAGGCCTCCAAAATGTTCTGATGAAGTTTTCATTGTCTCCAACCTGACAACAAACATGAAATCCAATAGAGAAAAGGAACAGACATCACGGCCAGCAGGCAAATCCACATTGGGTGAGGTTTTCTCATGTTTAGGATTTTTGATTTCTTCCACTAACATGGCAGTTTATTATTGACTAATTCGTGGAATCTTAATAATTTGGTAATGGGGGCTTTGGGCAAACAGAACATTCCGATGCTCCTTCAATGAGTGGCAATGAGAAACACAAAACAAAAGAAAGCTGGACAGTTCCTCAACAGTGGTACCAACCTGAAAGTTATAGTACGGAGAGATTACTAACTAATAGCATTAAGTGAATTCCCTTAATTAACCACCCAATATGCATCATTTAAAGAATTCATCCCATCTTAAAAATCACACAGTTCCCTATTCAAATGTTTGTTTAATGAATCTGTGATGCAACATTTTACCATAAAAAAACACTGACAACAGAGAATCAAGCAACATCAGAAGTCGAAGATTCTCAAACGTGAACCTGCATTAAAAAATTGCTTTCCTGTATTGGTGAAACTCTTCCAAAAATATATACATATGTATTTCTTATGTATATCATTAAATCCATTAGCCCTGTAATAAACATTGAATACACTGCAACAGGTTCCAATGTAGAAAACAAAGTTAAAATGTTATACGTAAATGTGTCCTGTTATGGCTTGGTCCTGTAGTCAGATTTGGTTTCTGCCCTGTCCCCAGTTATGTCAGTTACTATAGCTCCCTTTCTGTGTAACATTTATTGTTATACTATTTTTAACCTTACGTGTTTGGTACCTCAATACCATTTTGTTATGCCATTTATTTGGAAGTAGTAACAGGGCTACCAATATACTGATTTGACAACAGCTGTCCTGTTGCTACAGTACATCATGGTGTTGTTGTGTGTGATGCCATGATGGTGTCACTTTTGATTTTTTTTATCCTATATTTCGATTGAAGAAACTTTCAAACATAAATTATTTTTGTAGCATAGTCCTGAACCCAAAAAGAGAACACAAAAATTAAAGAATAAGAGCTGGGGGAGTTTATGGGCATGTTTGTAAATATTTCCACAATGTGCACCATTTGAGAACCACTGATCTGTGGCAATGTATCAAAATTCATCTGATGTTTGCTAAGAATAATATGGTAAATAAAACTTTAAAAAAAGGATGTGAAACGAAAAAAGTAAATTTTGTAAAATCGCCCAGATAGGCATGTGAAAAAGAAGTCATTTTTGGAGAAAAACAGACATATAGTAACCCTAGTTAGGGGAAAATACCAAGCCAGTGTTCATCCAGCCAGATCACTTTGGGTTTAGGCCTACCTATTGTTTCTTGACTTCTATTTTTATTTTATCCTTTGGTTTTATTGAATGTGATTGCCCCTCCCAGTCTTGACCCTTAATTGTTTACTCCTACTTTGCTCTGTTTAACCCTTTTGCTTTAATTTCATATACCAGTCAAAATTACTCACAAACTTAGCTAAAGATGCACCATTTCCATAACATTGGGATAGGATCTGGTTCCCCACAAGCTTGCAGTAAAAGAATCCTGTTCAACAAGCTTATAGTCAAAAGTCTGGCACAAATAAGTATGGTAAGGAATTCAAATTATGATAACAGAAAAGGTCAAAAACACACACCAAACAAAAATTAAAGGCAAATACAAAAATCTTTTTGCTTGGAAATCTAAAAAACTAACACAAAAGGTAAATACCAGACAATTTTGTTTTTCATTTTATTCATGATTAATTTTTCATTGTTTTTAAGTTGTTTGCAATGTCATTTCTCCATTTTGTAACAGGACGTTATTACGCCATGAGACTCTATAGGGTGTAGGTCTTACATTTAAGGCCATCCATCCCACTCTTGGAACTACAGTTTATTTAGAATGCCAAATACGTATTGTGGTGGATTGCCGGCTTTCGATTCCGGTTCTCACCCCCAGGCCACCAGGAGGAGCTCTCCCAACAGCGTGAACGTCCCCCGAGTTCCAGCAGGGCCTCATGGACTATGTAGTTTTTATACACAGCCCTGCTGGATACCTTGGGGGCCACCAGGAGTCGCTGTAGGAGGACTCGGAGGCTCTTATGTGCCCTATAACCCGGGAGTACATCATGGTCACGTGACAGGAAGATATGATGTGCTCCCGGGTTGAAGAAAAGGACTGTTTACTCTGACCCGGAAGGGATAAGGAACTGTGGACAGATTGGACAGGAACACCTCCGGGTCAGGGTGTATAAAAGGACTCTGGGAAGCCCAGTACACTGAGCTGAGCTGGGAGGAAGGGTGGCGAAGTGTCTGGGAGTGGAGGATTGTATTGGTTTGAGAGAAGATTAATTATATGAGTATTGTGGAGTGGAGCGTGCTTGGTGCACATTATTATTATATAATAAATAATAATTGGACTTTTATCTGGTGTCTGACGTCTGATCTGAGGGTTCAAGGGGTCACGGAGACCCTTAATCTGTCACAATTGGCGTAGTCTCGGCAGGATTCTCTGGCCGTCGGATTTGGCAGAGGACCTGAATTTAAATAAATTTTACTGTGGACAGAACCCTGAGAAGACAACGTCCAGACACACAGTAACATTGCCTGAACCTACCTTCACCACGTTCGATATGGGGAAGAAGAAGGACAAGCAGAGCGACATCGCCAGCGGGAGAGCCACGCTCGTAATGGCCGAACCTGGCCGAAACCTCCATGTACTGACGATCGCTCTAAGGTACGTGCCGGGAATTTAACAAATAATCCTTTTGAAATAACTCACTTTGTCCCGTGCATGTACCTCGGAAAAGATCACTTGGAGGCTCCGCGGGAAAGCGGGGATATTCCCGAAGATAGTGACATGCTCCTGTTCGAGCCAATGAGCAGTAATGGCAACTTCCGCATGTCGACGGTCGGCGAGGAACACGTGATCGACCCTGGTGTGTTCTGGGAACGAGGAGGTCCGCGTCCCACTGTTTGTGCCTTCGTCTCTGAAGAGACGGACTTGGACTTCCAGAAGGGAATGAGGGAGGCGATCGAAGCACTGCTCACCCCGCAAGAAGGTAAGGAGGACCGAGTAATGGCTGGCTGGTCTGCCGACAAATTAAAAAAGACAGACCGCAGTCCGCCGAAGAAGGCAACCCGGTCCTCAGACATTAAGAACTCCAATTCCCAGAAGCCTGTGCGCAACTCAATCGAGCACGTGCCAAGAGAGGGCATGCTCATTGGCTCCCAGCCGGGAGGTTTGGCTAGTGATGGTTTATGCCTGCCTCCGGCTGAATTAAATAACTTTTTTGATGTGCGCGAGCTGGAAAAGTTGCTTCAGCCCGTGCACAGTTTCTTACAGATTGTGGCAACAATAAAGAAGATCGTTGGAGAGCTGGGAGCTGCGGCTGAAGCGCCGTTAAGAAAAGTAGACGAGTACCTGCGGCGGTTTGGTCAAGAGCGTCCCGTGTTATATGATTTGGCGGTACAAGTAGGAAATACCGGTACCGTATATAATGAAATAGGGACGCAGTATGAAATGGGCCCGCGTTTGATAAGTAGCGGGTGCCAAACCACTGCGAGCCCTACACGAGAGTGTGGTATAATGACAGAAGGGGCGGGGGAAGCGCCAATCAAACCGGAGCAGTTGGAAGGTACTGTCTCTCGGGGCGATAAGGTGCTGAAGACGCCGCCTCCTTCTAATAAACAATCAAAGGGTGTTCAGACAGAAAAAGGGCTCTCTTTTACTAATAGAGAGAGCCAAACTGTGGATATACCCCAGATTAAAAGGGCGGTTCAGGGAAATAAAATCTGTGCCGTACAGCATAAAGGGACACAGTGTGATCCGGCACCACGTTTAATTAGTAGCGGGTGTCAAAGCACTGTGAACCTGACAATAGATTGTGGAATGGTGACTGAGTGGTCGGGTAAAGGTCCGATCGAACCGGGACAGTGGTATGAGACGGCTTCCCAGAGCGATACGGACCTCAAGACCCCGACTCGCGTGAAGAGGGAGTTGTCGCTCGTTACTGGAGGGGCGGAGGAAGTGCCGATCAAACCGGGGCAGCTGAAAAGTGCTGTTACCCGGGGCGAGGTGGTACTAATGATGCCGCCTCCTATAATGCGTAGAACAACGGGCGTGCAAACGGCAAAGAGGCTCTCTCTTTTCCATAGAGAGCCTCACGCTGTGCACAAGCCCCAGAATAAGCAGGAGATCCACAAACTGAAACACGGGTCTCCTGACAAGACAGAGAGAAGGGCTGAGAGCAGCAAAGTGGCCGTAAAACCCTCCTTGGCGGAGGGAAGGGCGGAGCAAACATTGACAGAGTTCCCAAGATGTTTCTGGTCTCGCAGAGGGGGACAACCAGGAGGACATCGTCGGTGTTACGACTGTCATCGGCCGGGCCACGTGTGGCGAAGTTGTCCCCAGAGGACAGGGGAGCAGTGGGACAGAAGATACACCGTTCCCCCAAGGTTCGCTGGGGAGCCTAGACAACGTAGCCAAGGTCCGGCTAACGCGTCATCCTGGAGGAGGACGTCCCTCGCGGGGCTGGTCACTTCGCCCCAGTTGGCTTCGCTAAGGGGGGGGGGGGGATTGTGGTTGATTGCCGGCTTTCGATTCCGGTTCTCACCCCCAGGCCGCCAGGAGGAGCTCTCCCAACAGCGTGAACATCCCCCAAGTTCCAGCAGGGCCTCATGGACTATGTAGTTTTTATACGCAGCCCTGCTGGATACCTTGGGGGCCACCAGGAGTCGCTGTAGGAGGACTCGGAGGCTTTTATGTGCCCTATAACCCGGGAGTACGTCATGGTCACGTGACAGGAAGATACGATGTGCTCCCGGGTTGAAGAAAAGGACTGTTTACTCTGACCCGGAAGGGATAAGGAACTGTGGACGGATTGGACAGGAACACCTCCGGGTCAGGGTGTATAAAAGGACTCTGGGAAGCCCAGTACACTGAGCTGAGCTGGGAAGAAGGGTGGCGAAGTGTCTGGGAGTGGAGGATTGTATTGGTTTGAGAGAAGATTAATTATATGAGTATTGTGGAGTGGAGCGTGCTTGGTGCACATTATTATTATATAATAAATAATAATTGGACTTTTATCTGGGATCTGAGGGTTCAAGGGGTCACGGAGACCCTTAATCTTTTACAGTATAAAGAATGACTCCAAAGCTGTCTGTAAAGATAAAGTGCACATTTATTTATTTATATATATATATTATATATATATTGTCACAGGTGGCTGGGGCGGGGCGACCCGGCTGGGATGCCCCAGAGGACCAGAGTGGGGCTTATGCCTCCCCCAGACCACGTGGGGGCGACCACCCTGGTGGCTATGGGGACCACGGGTGCAGAGCTTTGAAGCTCAACCCTGTAGGGGCCCGTGGTCACCGCCAGGGGGTGCCTCAATGCCTTGGGATCCCTGGACCTCAGCACTTCCGCCACACCCGGAAGTGCTGGGGTGGAGAGGATCGGGGACACCCAGAGTGTTTCCTGGTGCGCAGCCGGCACTTCCGCCACACTGGGGAGTGCCGGCTGAAGATTGTCAGGACGCACCTGGAGCAAATCCGGGTGATTATAAAAGGGGCCGTCTCCCTCCATTCGGGGGCTGGAGTCGGGAGAGAAGGAAGGACAAGGTCTTGGAGGAGGCAAGGAGGCTGCCTGAAGGAAGAAGAGGCGTTGTTTAAGGGCCTGGACTTTTGGGGACTCTGGGGTTAGAGTGTGCACTATAAATATGGAGACTTATAATAAACGTGTGTTGGGTGATTTAAACATGTCCGCCTGTCTGTGTCCGGGCCAAGTTCCACAATATATGGAACAATCTGAAAGAGCAGAAACAGTCCATCAAAAAAGAAATTGGATAGACTTTCCCCAAACAGTAACATTTGAGGTTTGTTAACAACTGCAGGAAGCATGACTGGGGGTTTTGCAGTTCAGTGTAGGGCAGCCATTTACCTATCTACAGGGGTAATTTCTTTTTCACATAAGTCCAACGAATGTTTGACAACTTAGTTTACAAAGTAACAGACACTGTTATTAAGATTGGTGCAATTCTTTCCTAGCTACCATCACAGATTATGTGGTTGACTCGGTAAGTCATACAATTTATTACATGTAGGTCCTACGGCCCTTCCTCTATTTGACCCATACAAAAAACAAATTCAGCTATTAAACTCAGTTAAAGTCACATGCATTATATAGTGAAAACACTCCCAAACACACACTATTCTTACATATTACAACAATATGCAACACAACTAAGAGACAAGACAATTATAAAGGATGCAATGTCCCAATGAAATATTTCCAAATGAATAACTGAATGTAGTGAATAGCAGAGGAGGAGGGCTGAGTAACAAGCAAACCTGTACATGTCCTGAATTCAGTGACTTCATTTGCTTCTACCTGGCCAGGCTACCTTTTCTTTTCTTGAGAAAGTAATAAGGTATAACACTTAAATGAAGTTGTGCTAAAGATAGAAAGTGAAAAGAACACTAAACAGAACAATCTAATGTCGAAATACTACTGCTGATGGCTTGCCTCTTTTCTTCATTCAAAAACCAAGTTTTAAGGCTTTCCTCCTGGACTGAAAAGGAATTCCCCCACCCATGTGTATGTCCTGATTGGTCAGTAACCCCATACAAGAAATTGCTTAACCTTGTTGACATAATCTGATGACATCTAGTGTATGAAATAACATTTTGCTGCAAACAGTCATGAATATTTCCATGACGTAGCTGCATTTGACGGAGGTTTCCAAATGGTTCAAAATAGTTCAAATGCAGCTACCAGATAGACATTCCAGTACTACTATGACTCATTGTACAAAAAATACTTCACAGTCCAACTATCTTGGTTTTTAAGGATTTTAGTGCAATTCAAAGCCATCAGTTCACACAAAAAATAGAGAAAAAAGTGAAAAAGAAAAAGGGAAACATAATATTCTGCTTAAATACCTAGGTTACATTGCTTAAGGTTTCTATGCATTGTACTATGCAGTGGATGGTCAGAAAACTAAATGCCCTTAATGCCTATCTGACCACTCATGTTTCTTTCTAGCTATCTAACCTCAATCTATTCTGCTGTCACATAGATTAAGGTTATGAATATTCCATTTTCTGTAATTTACAGGGCTTAAACTGAATCTTCCATTATTTATGTTAAAATATATTATATTCAAGTTCAAGCAGACAAGGAAAATTTACCATTAATTTAATGGATTTGGCTCTTACAATTTCTATGTGTTTTGCCACTGCAAAGCTGTAAATCCAATTTTAGAACAAACTGGAACTGAACCATTAGTTAAATTAAGCAATAGTGATAACAATGTGAATTGGTTATCAGATGTTTATGCAGAAGGTGAAAGTGATGCATACAGCACCGACTGACTGAACCACTGGGATATGTGTGGTGAAATCAGTCCTGTGAAGTTTCATTTTGTTGAAAGTAGCTTTTTGACAAAAAAAGGCAAAATGATTAAGAACAAGAAAGACGTTAGCCTCCTAAATTCTATTCATAATGCAGCAATTGTCAATGTTCATGTCAGGGGAATGTGGAAGTCAGTAAACCTTGAGCTGTAGTAGCCTACAATAAAACCAGGGAAAGTGTCTATCATCAGATCAGACACGAACATTCTACCCTCTCATGTCCAAGCACCAGAAAAAATATTATAAGAAAAGTACACAGAGATACACACCTCTACTGTACTGATCACAACATCAGGTTGTGTAATGGTGACTGTTTCAAAACATGTCACACGGAGGACATGTGCTAAATCTGTATTAGTACAGCAGTGGACACTAAACACACCATTCCTATTGTATTTGTATTGACATGTTAGTATGTCTTGTTTTGTTGAATAAAAAAAATCAAGTGACAATGAGATACGAATAAGGCAGATTTGCCAGCGTTTGTGTGTCAGCTTTTATCCATCCAGATCAGGGAATTTCCAGTTTGATTGTCTCAAAACACCACTCAAACGACAGTTATTCCCAGTTTCAAATAAAATCTAACAGCATCAGATCCCTGGGGGGCGGTAGTATGTATTGTGATCATGAATGAGAGAATAAAAGTGAAAAAAATGGCAACTTTTACAAGTACTAAACATTTACAGCTGCTGTTCCAGATGCAAATCAAATGTATGTGTTTGTTGTATAATATTAACAATAAAAGCAGCTCACTACTCAAAATGGTAAATGTACGAGGCAGTCAGGATTAAACCGGGGGATTTTTGATTATAAGTCAGCAATTCTTACCGATGCGCCACGGAAGCGGTTGCATCATCCTTGAACCTGCTTGTGAAAGTGTTTATTTGATCTTTGCACTTCAGGCTTTACACATTATATAGTTTATGTCTACATTTTGTAATTTATTACTAAAATATGAAATATGTTTTCTGTTTTAACGATGTGTTTACACAGATTATTGTAGAAACGGAACACACATGAAATGCATGTGTTCCAAATAATGATCTATTATTTCCATTCTAAAACTCCAGCACTTCACTCCCAGATAATGAATGCTGGAACAGGGAGAACTTTGTGGCCATTCTGCGGCAGTGGTGGGATGGAATAGTAGGCTGCTTGCTGCTTGTCTTGATCGGCACATTTACAAGACAAAAGATGCTGATGGAGAAGTGTGAAGGGATTTAAGGTGGGCCAGATTTACAAGTTTTTTCATAGGCTATGGTAATTCTAGTGTTAACCACCAAACAATACAAGTAATATAAAAAGTAAGCAACAAAATAAGTAATTCTCACATAATAATAATAATAATAATAATAATAATCCTCTTTATCGAATTTTGACAATAAATAAAATTTCCACTATAAACAGAAAAAAAAATGTACAAAAAGAACCTTAGAATAGTGCACACAAAACTGTTTGAACATTGAAATATGACTAAATAAAATTATTTTCAGTTTTGGATTAATCTCCCGCAATTTCATTCTTTTATATCCCATCCTTTCTGATGCACTTTGCCATATCATCAGTGAACTGAACTGCAATTATGTGTACTGGAGGTCTCTTGTCTGCAGTTCAGTGTATGAACTGATTCTTTTGGTGAACTACTTCAGTGTACTACTGTACTGCGAGTCAATGGTATGTAGTTTGTTTCTCAGTTTTTTCATCAAAGTTTATGAATAATTTCTACAAACAAATCTTTGGTGTGTTAAGTGTGTCTAGTTAAGTTCTTGATCTTTGTGTACTGCTTCCTGGCAAAATGTTTTTGGGTTCTGATTACTAGCTCAGTTTTGAACTTCCTGGTATTCTGGCCTTTACTGCTCTGGCATTTATTCTTTTTGCCACCTAGACGTCTTTGGCTTTGACAACCTTAGGCCTAACCTGCCTTTTAAAGTAAACTTATAGAAAAAGCAGAAGTTAGATGATCATTTAAACAAACATTCTACTCTTGAAAAGTTTCAGTCAGGTGTTAAAAGAAATCATAGTGCAAAAACTGCAGTGATTAAAGAAGTAAATAAATTGCGGGTTACCACGGTCACTGCCAGATCTCCTTGTTCTGTTAAAGTTGAGCGCAGCCTTTGACAACATAGAACAAAGTATTATAAATCACCTTAATCAATGGTTGGGCCTCTAGGGCAATGTCTTAAATTGGTTTCAGTCTTATATAACAGGTAGAAAAATTCTTTGTCATATTGTATACTGTATACTAGAAGTATTTATTCCTCGCACGCTGTTATTTTCCATCTACATGCTCCCATTAAGATAGATTATTGCAAAGCACAAGGTGAATTACCACAGCTAGGCAGGTGACATGCAGCTTTACTTATCTATAGCATCTGATGACCTTGATTCTCTGGATTCTTAAATCCAATGTCTTACTTATCTTTCTGAATGGATGAGTAGTAATTAAGCTAAATAAGAAAAAAAAACAGATATTTTTGTGGTTGGTAAAAATTAAAATACAAAAATAGAAATAATAATAGCCTTAGAAATAAACTTTATCCCTTAGCACTAAAAGTCAAGTTAGATCTCTTATAACATTGCAAGAGGCTGAGAAATTCATTCACGCTTTTGTTTTTAGTCAACTAGTTTACTGTAATGCACTCCTAAAAGAACTATCTAGAAAAACATCATTTGTTTGCAGTTAGATCCAAATGCAGCAGCAAAAATCTTAATCAGAAAAGGAAAATTGAGCATATTTTCCAGTTTTAGCAGCACTGGTTTTCCATGTTCATTAGAATTGACTTTAAAATACTACTAATCTATATAAATAAAAATGTAAATGTTCATTTGTTCAAAATCTTAAATCTCCGAAAGTTCTTCACCGATTGCTTTGAAATTTTGACACAACGTTGCATACGAATTCGTATTTTTATATACCTATATTATATAGATGTCACACCTGTGACAGGCAAAAATGCTTTTTTTGAAAAACAGCTCCATCTGTTGGACGTAAAAGCAACACACGCTATACTAAATATATTACGATTCCATTTACGATTTCCAATTTTACGATTCCATTTCAATGTTTCCGATTGCATTGTTAAGCGCACATAAACGTGGAACTGTAACTCCATTAAATCGATCAAATACATTTGTAAGTACGTGAATAAAGGCAGCAACATGGCAGTTTTTGGCGTGCAACCAGAAAGAAGTGATAGGAATGCGGTCACACATATCGATGAAATCGCACAGTATCAGGCTGGAAGATACATAAGCAGCAATGAACCTGTATGGCGAATTCTTTCATTTCCCATACATCGAAGTCCAGCTGTTGTTCACTTAGCAGTACATCTAGAAAATGGACAATGCTTTGTGGCACGCGGCTGGGGGTGGTACCCAGCTGGGACGCCCAGGAGGACAGGAGGAGGGCTCATGCCTCCTCCGGACCACGAGGGGGCGACTGCCCTGGTTATATTGGGGGCCACGGGTACAGGGCTTGGAAGCTCAACCCTGTAGGGGCCCGTGATCACCGCCAGGGGGCATCCCCATGCCTGGAGGACTCGGGACCCCAGGACTTCTGCCACACCAGGAAGTGCTGGGGGGAAGAAGAGAAGAAACACCCGGAGTGCTTCCGGAGACAGCTGGTACTTCCACCACACAGTGGCGTGTCGGTGGAAGATTGCTGCGAACCACCTGGAGCACATCCGGGTGAGGTATAAAAGGGGCCGCCTCCCTTCATTCGAGGCTGGAGAGGGTGGAAGAGGACAAGGTCTGAGAGAGAGAGAGAGAGAGAGAGAAAGAGGTGGCCTGAAGGAAGGAAAGGCATTGTGGACAGTGGCCTGGACTATTGGGGTGATTGGTGCTGTGGCACTGGGTTTTGCACTGAAAGACTTTGTAAATATTGTACATAATAAACGTGTGTTGGGTGACATAACTATGTCCGTCTGTCTGTGTCCGGGCTGCTTCCCACAGCGTTTATTTCACAGCTGCAAATGTGCAACAAATAGCCCTGAATCCACAGGCTACAACGTTAACTGCTTTGTTCATGTTATGTCAAAATGACGCATTTGCGAAAACACTGCTGTATTCGGAAGTGCCTACGTATTACACATGGAATGCGAGTAGAAAATCATTTGAACGACGCAAACAAGGAGAGCGAGTTGACGGACAACCTGGCATATTCAAAGAAACTACGATAGGCAGACTGTACACCATGCATCCCAATCAAGATGAATTCTTCTTTCTTCGCATGCTGTTGGTAAATGTGCCCGGCCCAACGTCTTTCCAGCAATTGAGAATTGTCAACGGCGTTACACATGCCACTTTCTGCAGTGCATGTCAAGCTCTGAATTTATTGGAGAACGACCGACACTGGGATGTATGCATTAATGATGCGTGCAACACCTCACATCCAAATCAAATTCTTGCATTGTTTGCATCATATCGACCGCCTGCTCTCCTTCATCTCCAACAGAGTTATGGGAGAAATATAAATCGCACATGGCTGAAGATATTTTCCGTCGAATACGCAAGGAAAATTCAAATATGAACATGGATTTCACAGCAGAAATCTACAACGAAGCGTTGATAATGATTGAAGATTTGTGCTTACAAATCGCGAACAAAGTTCTCAATCAATTGGGAATGCCATCACCGAATCAATCTGCTGCTGCTTCGTTCGATGTAGAATTGCATCGTGAACAAAATTACAACACGGGTGATCTTTTGTCGTATGTGCAATCAAATATTCTTAAGCTAACGCTTGAGCAAAAAGGCATTTCCGATCAATTAATGCAAACTGTCAATAACGGGGTTGGAGAAATCTTCTTCTTAGATGCGCCAGGAAGAACTGGTAAAACTTTTCTAATTAGATTGATTCTGGCAGCAATTCGATCCCAAAATGGCATAGCCTTCGCTCTTGCGGCCAAGAACAAAGACGTCTACAAACTTAACAATATCATTCAGTCTAACATTCAAAGCGAGGCAGTCACATACAAGTCCGTCGACACTGTTGTGGAAGCAGATGAAGAGGTTAATTATCCAACAGAATTTTTGAATTCACTCGATCTGCCAGGGATGCCACCACACATACTGCAATTGAAAATCGGCGTGCCGATTATTATGTTATGAAATATCAACCAGCCAAATCTTTGCAACGGCAAGCGGCTTGCAGTAAAAAAATTAATGAGCAACGTCGTAGAAGCAACAATCTTGACAGGACCTTTCAAAAGTGAAGATTTCCTCATTCCTCGCATTCCTATGATTCCAACGGATATGCCATTTCAATTTAAGAGATTGCAATTCCCAATTCGATTGGCATTTGCAATCACCATTAACAAAGCTCTGGGCCAATCTTTAGAATTGTGCAGTTTAGATCTAGACACGGATTGCTTCTCACATGGACAATTATATGTTGTGTGTTCTAGAGTCGCAAACCAGACAATCTCTATATCTGCACAGACAATGGAACAATTAAAAATATTGAATACCCACAAGCACTGTGAAATTAAACATATTAGAAATGTGCACTTTCTCTTTTCTTTCTTTTCCATTTAACCAGACTGAGCCACAGCAACGCGTGGACGGGTACAGCTAGTGGTAAATAAATCTTTAAATAATCTTGCTCCTTCCTGTATTTTGAAATGCCTGTCCCCCTCTATTCTAATCATAACTTTAGATCTTCTAATAGCGGTCTGCTAATTACTCTAGGTACTCTAGAAGTGATAAGGAGGTCTTTTGCTGGGCTGGGTGGCCTTTGACCTTGGAACCCTTGCAGATTTTGTTTTCTTCTCCAGCCTCTCTGGGTTTTTTTCTGTTTTCCCCAGTCATTTGACTTTATCATCAGACTCATCTTTAGAAACTTAAAAATTAGACAATATTCACCATTCTGTTAATTAAATGTCTATTTCACGGAAATGTTTATTCATTTATTTTTTCTAATGTATTCATTTTTCTTCATACCTAGTTTTAATTTGTTTTTATTTTCTTGCAACTATTTCTTTGACACCTTGTAAATCGCTTTAAGCTACATCCTGTGTATGAAAATGATCTATAGAAAGAAATGTTGTTGTCTTAAAGGTATTTCATCTCTTTGTTGATAAGAACTTTTTCAAATCTCTTACCCTCTAAATTTTCCAAAAACATTTTTTCCACCTACCATACATACTCACGTATAAGTTGGGTCTTGAAACCCAAAAAATCGATCATAAAATCAGATCCCGACTTATACACCTTAATTTTTTTTTTTACATCTTCTTGCTTCCTCCCATCTCGCACCTGTTTCTCAGACACATCGAATTTTGTTGCAGCAGCACAGTTACCTGTTTCTTTTGCTACTTTTTTTTCTTTTGATTGAACGTGCCATCATAGATAAGGGATGCTCTTACGATAAAGGTGTATGAGGGTGTGATAAACAAAAAACACAAAACAGTGCAAACGTTGCTTTGGAATAGTTTGGGTATTACCGTGTGGTCACGTAGGCACAATACATACAAAAAAAAGGCAGTGTGCTCCGTGGTTACTCTCTCAGATGGATATTAGCATATGATAATTTCTTGGATCAATAGCGTGAGTTTTCCACATTCGACTTTTACAACCGACATTATAAAGTCCCAGAAATTATACGGTAAAATCAAGCCCCGACTTATCTGCAGGAGAACTTCAACACAAGTATATACGGTACTTCCCTGGATACTGTAGCATAGGATGGCCAACCAAGAGATCATTCATTAGAGTGTTTGTTGGTTGATGGCAAGAATGTTTGGTGGAAAATTATTAATAAACTGGCTAATTTACTATATATTGCATAATTCAACAAGCATTGTGCATAAAGATTTTAAATATAAAAGAGTTAATGGACTTTGCAATGAAGGTCATAGGCTCAATTTACGGCATCCTATTTCGTTAAGGGAGATAAAAACAGACTTATTACTACACAATGTGCAATAGCTAAGCGAGGGTTATTTTTGCTAAGGTTCAGAGAGCTGCTGTCCAACATCAACATCAAAGATTTTCTTAAGTTATGTAATCTGAATATGCCTAATTAGAAAATGGCCAGTGGCTTTTGGTTTTAACGTTCTTCAAAGATCATCCTAAACTGATGAATTTCGAACTGCAGGAACAGAATAAAACATATTTTCAACATGGTCAGTAGTGTCAATAATGTTTAAAACAATTACAAGTCAGTTTCAGAGCCATGTCCTGTGTTACTTGAATAAAATGCTTTCACTACTTGATATCCAGAGAAAAGACAGAACACAGCTTAATAGTGCACGTTATTTTTAGCAATTCCGATCTCATACCCAAGTTCTATATGTATTTGGTAGACTTTACAATACTGGACCTCATGCCTCATATAAGTGCTTCCTGCTTTGCCCAGGTTTAGATCTAAAAGTTATAGTCTTGAATGCAGGATCACCCTTTCACTTCGACACAACAGCAACAGAGAATAATTTTTTCACTCTGCAAAATAACATTCATATAAAAACTAGGGCAACAACTGAGATAAAATGGGGGGTTCTGGGAGCTGCTATTGGTATCCCAATATAAGATGTGTAATTTGTCTGCTGTTTTTTGGATTAAGCTATTTGTGAGAGTCTGCTTCTCTAACATGATAATAACCAAGTCAAAGTAGAGACCCACTATGACTGATGAACATTGTAGCTGCGTTCACCCAGAATTACCAAAGTTCTGCAGCTTCGGTATGCTTCATGGGATTCTGGCATAAAGTTTGACGCATTGAAATGATTAAACAGACAAAATATCTTCGTTTTAAAATCTTTAGTAAAAATTCAAAGTAAAACAGTTCACATAGAAATAGAGAAAAAAATAGTATTGCAAAGTAAAGAAAGGTTCTGTTTAAGACTTGTATCTCATTTGTTTCTTTAGGTTCTCTCATACTGCTGAACCATTTCTAAATGGCCAGAAGACTGTATGCCTGTCCCATCTTCATGCTGTAAATGGGTCTTTCAGTCCCTGCTAGCAATGGGACCTTTTCTAAACAACAACAACAACTGACTTAGTTTACACACTGCATCTCAGATATAGCAAGAAAGTTCTTTCTCATATTAACTTACAGGGGGTAAAAAACTATACCATTGTCGATGGCTATGAAAGAAAATTATATTCTATTCAAATTGTGCATGTACTAATATGAGCTTAACTTACAGCTTTAGCTTTCTAAGATTGGCTCTTACAAACATCTTCTGGTCTACCGGAGGCTTTCACGCAGCTGCTTCTGTCTTGACTATGAAAAACAGCAGCTGCTTCTCAGTACTAATGCACATAGTAAAGTGTAATACTCCTTTTTCTAAAATGGGGAACATTACGAGTTCAATGTAGCATGAATCACTTGCTTTTATTTACTGTAGGTAGGTTATTGTAATGAAGGATATTGCTATTGTACTGATGTGCCCACAGTTTGGTTTTCTCATATTAGAGCAACAAAATGACACCAGTAGATGATCCTTGACTGTTGAATGAACATGTATATTAAAAAAAGGCTGGAAACACATGCTGTAGCAGCACTCTGTTTATAGTTTGAAGGTTATTGTAACTGTTAGAAAGAAGCCAGAAAACAAGTAAAGACTTGACTGGACAGGAAAAGAAAGCTTGGCTTGAAAGGGGACAGTCAACTGAGTGGTTGAAATGGATGCTGGTGTCTGCAGCTAGTAAGGGAAAGAAATGAGCAACAAAAAAAACATTATCCAAAAGTCATGGCCAAAAAACAAAGTGCCTTTCCCTGTCTGTGTTGAAATTGTAAATATTTATTGCATTTGGGAGTATGGTACAATCTTACTTAGGCGTGATGCAATCATGTCTCACCTAATGCCACTAACGTTCACATTGTAGCAGCACCAGAGTTTGACGTGCACTGGTACGGAGTACCGGCACTTATCCATTTTTTGCATGTGTGTACCATCAGGCTTTGCTGCATTTCATCAGTGTTGTGTAGCATACTGGCAGGCATCAGAGATGTCGAGCATGAACAGATGCATACAGTTGATCAGAGATTGGGGGGCAATTGAGCTGAAAATTTCGACTAGGAATTTCGGAAATTCTGACTTCCCACTTCAAATGAAACAAGTATTCATGAAAATGCTGATACTGATTTGGTTTGTGCAATGCCAGCACAACACATATTATATTTGACTATTGGACATCCAAAGAGAAAAATAAAGTAAAGACAGATTTGTAAGGCATTGATGGCAGGGCTAGTGTCAGATAAAAATCTGCAGGGCTAGTGTCAGATAAAAATCTGCAGTATACAGGAGTGAAATTTCAGTTAAAACAGGGATATTGAAACTATCTAAGTCAAACTTTAATTTCACTTTCAGTCCTTACAAACCATTAAATAACAAAGAATGCTTATTACCAAATTTTGGTCAACATTTTATTTAGATTTATATTTCAGTGTCTTATTAAAAACATGCTAAAATAAATTAATATTGTTTGCAAATAAAAAGGAAGAACACATAAAAAGGTTTGGGGTAGCCACCCCATATATTTAAAGATTTGGCCAGAAAAAAAAATCATCAGTCAGCCTTTACAGAGTTGAGCCCAAAAAAGAACTGATTTATGGCAAACAAAATGGCATTTTCAAAGTCAGGTGGAGGAAGTGACATCATTGTGCCCAGAACCGGAAATGGCGTCATCAGGCTCGGAAGCTGAAATGATATTGACAGACCTAGGTGGAATTTCCCTAGGGTTGTCTGCAAGAGAAAGAGTGAAAGGGTTAGTGCACAATGCCACCCCCTGGTCCGGCATGGGATTACCACCATTTGAACTCTTTAGTTACCTTCCATGCGTACCTGTGTGACAGGCTGCATCTTTTAACTTTCTCCAACATATGTTTACTTTACAGACTCATTAATCCTTACAACACTACATTTATAAATGTTAATGCAAGATGAATGTACAATAAGTAGAATATCTATATTCATTTTAATTTGGATGTTTGTTTCAATTACTAAACAAACAATACAGACTCAAAACAACACTAAAATGGGCAGTAATGCAATTTACCCCCATAATCGATACAAGAACATTGAGAAAATGCTACAAACTATTGTATGAATATTATGAAAGCCTCTTTTTTAAACCCACTTGTTAAGCTTTTATTACAGAACATCATCAATTTGATCAGGACAGATGAGATTATACATTTTGTCGTCGTTGGCATAAATCAGTGGTCAGTGGAGTTAACGGAACACTGGAAATGTACAACATTTCTTAGAAAGCAAGTTAAGTAGGCAGAAATGTTTACAATTCCAGTCCTAAACTGAAGAAGCAAGGACAGTTCAGTTGAAGATGCAGTGCCCGCCTTTTGCTCCTCAGTGGCACCAGGCCTGATTGTTTGAGAATATAAACAGGTTAGATTAGTCAAAGACTTTAATGAATTTACAGTGTAATGCAGAGAAAAGGATAAAAGTAGCTAGGAGGGACGCCACAGAGACAGCATTACAGGCTGGATAAAGAGCTGTCAAGCAAAACATTGAAAGCAGCAATCAACCATACAAAAGGGAACAAAAGCTAACAGCAAGTGTAGCAAGCAAACAGACTACAGTCAATGATGCATAAAAAAATCATAGGATATCTAAAGTTTATTCGTATATGCAATATATGAGTATACAATATATATACCGGGTGCATTAAAGCTGAGTTTAATTAATGAGTAGTGCAGCTAATGAGGCCATGCGACCCCTTGAATGCCACCCCCTGGAGGACTGAAACATGCTTACTTAGTGATAACCTGTCATATATTTTTGCCCTGTTTGTGATCAAGGGGAAGATAAAAGGACTCCAACCAGTGCAGGCAAATTCTTTGATGCTTTAGCATGCTGTGCAAGCCTGCGGTGACCAGGCGGAGTGCAGGTCTGTGGGGTGGGCATCAGTGAGGATCAAGGGGCTTGGAGGCTGGGCATTTTTCAGGATATCTAGATTATCTATCCAATAAGAATGAAGTTGTGTCAGAGCAGAGCAGCATGGATTTCTGTTTTTAGGGGCTGTTAACCTTATCAAGTGAACCTTGATAGAGAGTGCTCTGATCAGTGTGTCCAGCTCAAAGGCAACATCAAAGGCTCCTTCTGGAAATGGCTAAGAGAGGTTGCAAAGAAATCAAGCAAAAAATCTATAGGAATCCAGAGGGATGATGACCTGCAGTTGTTGGTTTACCTGAAGACATTCAGTGCCACTGAGAGCATCTGTTACTCACTATACTATGAATATACAGCATGTGGGCCACAGGAAATTGTAAATTGTGGTGGCCTCTTATAAACACTACAATCTTGACAACAAAAGGCACTACAAAGTCTACTGTATGTTTGGGAGATGTCTTCTTGTATATTTCAATAAGAACACATATAAATAATTGCTAAAACCCTGGTCTCCCTCTTTATTATGAATGAGGTAGAACAAAGAGAAACACAGAGAGAAACACTTCATTGACAGGCCTCTTCTAGAAAGGGAGCTTTCTTTGGAAAATAGACATTACTTCACTCTCTCTCTCTTCATGTCTTCCGCTGTCTTTTTCTCTGTCAGTATCCTTTGCAACTTTTTTAGACTAAGTGTTGGTTGTAACAACTGTAGAATTTTCAGGAACTCCATTTATGGAGTTTACTGCACGGCACAGTGCTCAGCCGTTCAAGGGTATTAATTTACTGGGTTGATAAAAGACAGTAAGACTTCACCAGCTTTTCTGCACAAATTAAATGTTTCTTTGTAGCAAAATAACAGTGTTGATTTAACTACAGACATAATTATTATCATAATTATATAATGTTTAGAAAGATAGATGGTGTAAGAAAGAATACAGATAATTGTGAAATGTTGGGGCACCCATAGGAAAACTCGATATAATGTAAACAAAACACGGGTTATAAACGCATTGAAAAGAAAGCATTGTTGCAAAGGAGAGTCTCCAAATAGACTAATTCAAGATGGTGGAGCTTCTGCTGATAAGGACACTGGCAGGCAGGTGGACACCAGAAGTGATGTTAAGGGTGGTAAAGCTGTCAGTCTTCAGGGGCCTCATGTATAATGCCGTGCGTAGAATTCACACTATAACATGGCGTACCGACAAAAGCGTAAATGTATGTACGCACAAAAAAATCCAGATGCATAAATCTGTGTGACCGCCATCTTCCACGTTCTTCCGCTACATAAATCCCGGTCAGCGTGAAAAGTAATGCACGTGCACGCGCCTGCTGTCCCGCCCCAATTCCTCCCAGAATTACGCCTCTTTGAATATACAAATCAATATAAACAGCCCTTAAGCTCAGCCTTCTGTGAAAAGACATGGGGGAAAATAGAAGAATTTCAGCGACTATCAAGTGGAGGCAAGGAAAAACTTACTATTTGTTGGTTTAAACAGTGATATTGTCAACAAAAGGAAGTTGATCGAGTGACATAGAGTGTCGGAGAAACTCGAAAGTTCAAGTTCACAAAGTCGCACAGTGCCCAAAATAAAAAAGAAGTTGTCAGATATCAAAGTTGTTGTGAAAAGGTGAGATGTAGCCCACCGTCTGAGTGTCATATGAAAGCTTATTAGGGTACAGAGAAAAAAAAATAGGCACACAGTGAGAAAAAAGCACGAAATGTCAACTTTAATCTCGAAATTTCCATTTCCCAATTCCTGTCCTTCCTTTTCTTTCTCCAAGTAACCAATTGCCACACACTTAGCTCTGTAATAGATGTTAAGCCGTCTGTAAGCTTAGAATGCCAATTCTTCAAAACTTTTAAGAAACATTGAAATATCTTCATAGTACATGTTTAATTATTCTATCCATCTGTCTTTCCGCAGTGTTGCGCCAGCCCCAGCAAGTATACACAACGCGAGGCAGGAATAATCGGGGTGCCAGCTCGTCGCTAGTGCTGCGACACCGTATCCTATCATGTTTAATTATTAACAATACAGATTATTTAAGTGACGTTAGTGAGATTTTTTTTTTCCAATTTCAAATAGTATATAACATCAGTTACCCACTGACATATAAAAGGTGGACTAATATTTTTCCAGTTGAGTAAGACAAGTCTATGTTGGGTGTAGAAAGAGAGCAAGCTATTTCAAATCTGTCCTTTTAACCCTTACAATTGTAAGTGCCAACACAACAATAAGCTTCATAGCAATAACTCCTGAAAAATTAAGGTCAGGTCTATCTTATGTAATAATGTACTACCTTAATCTAACACTACAAAATGTCAGCAAAAGTTCAGAAGCAATGTCCCTATGACTAAACAGTGAACTTTGTTAGCTGGAATGTCAAAGGTCTCAATCACAAATTAAAGAGAAAGAAAGCATTCTCTCACCTAACAGGTCTAAATGCCAAGATAGTATTTTTACAGGATACTCGCTTATTAAGCAAGGATCAGTTTTGGTTGCAAAGAGATTGGACTGGCCAAATATTCCCCTCCAGCTATACAAAGAAAACTAGAGGTTTGAGAGTTCTTATACTTTGAATAATTTCATTTGTAGTATTAGATATAGTATCTGATTCTGAAGGGCGATATGTGGTTGTCATGGGTAATGTATTTAACTGTAAAGTGATTTTGATAAATATCTACACAACCAATATGGCTGAAAGAGACTTCATCCAAAACGTATTTGCATTCATTCTTAATGTGAACACTCACAAAATTATAATGGCCGGAGACTTTAATATATGTTTTAAATCCATACCTGGGGCCTCATGCATAACGCCTTGTGTAGAATTCGCACTATAACATGACATAAGCACAAAAGCTGAAATGTGCTTACAGACAGAAAAATCCAGATGCAGGAATCTGTGCGTTCGCCAACTTCCGTGTTCTTCCACTACATAAATCCCGCTCACCGTGGAAATAAACACACGTGCACGCGCCTGCTGTCCCGCCCCAACTCCTCCCAGAATTATGCCTCTTTGAATATGCAAATCAGTATAAATAGCGCTTAAGCCCAGCGTTCTGTGAAAAGGCAATGGCAAAAGTACAAGGAAAAATAGAAGAATTTCAGCGAATACCAAATGGAGGCAAAGAAAAACGTACTATTTGTTGGTTTAAACAGTTATATAAGCAACAAAAGGAAGCTGATCGAGTGACATAGCGTGTCGGAGAAACTCGAAAGCTCAAGTTCACGGAGTCGCACAGTGCCCGAAATAAAAAAGAAGTTGTTAGATATCAAAGTCGGCACCCACCGTCTGAGTGTCATATGAAAGCTTATTAGGGTACAGTGAAAAAAAAGGAACACAATGTGAAAAAAGTAGGAAATGTCAACTTTAATCTCGAAATTTCCACTTTAATCACGTAGTTTATTTTGTCATTAAAGTAGAACATCATAAACTTCATCTTAAAATTGTTTAATTTAACAGTTTCTCAAATCCTATCGGAACCAAAGTAGCACGTTAAATGCTTTGATGTGTATTTGATCTTATATGTGCTGTATGTGCCTGAATCACTACGTGCTCTTCCTCAGACAGGACACAGAATCCATTATGTTCGTAATATTACAGCTCTCTGAATAATTAAAATACTGAGAAGTACACGTGATATCATTTTCATGATGATATGAGTTAAAGTATGTTATTAAACATGGGAACACGGTGGTGCAGTGATTGTTCATGTCTTACACAAGATGCTTGCTGCGCCATGCGCAACCTTCAGTGAAATGCTTTATTACAGAAGTACTATCTTTTTCAAACATACAGTAATCCCTCCTCCATCGCGGAGGTTGCGTTCCAGAACCCCCCGCGAAAGGTGAAAATCCGCGAAGTAGAAACCATATGTTCATATGGTTCTTTTTATATATTTTAAGCCCTTATAAACTCTCCCACACTATTATAAACATTTCCCGCACAATTATACAGCATAAACCCTTTGTATTCCCTTAGATATTAGGTAAGATTCGTTGAAATTATGTATGTAAACACAGTTTATATACAGTAAAACCTAATTATTTTAAAGATATCGAGTGTCTCCGATATCACATATGTTACAGCCATTACGACAGACAGGCCACCAGCAATAAATACATACAATGCAAGAAAAATTGTATACAGTAAAATGTGTGTACAGTGACACTAAACTATGTACATGTAATAAGTACTGTACGTAGATAATTAATTATGGTTACTCACCAACAATGACACGACGACTTGTCCGATAACGATGAGTTTAATTTTACTGCACAACAAAGGAGAGCGTTACAGCTCTTCTAAAGGATCCTCTTCAGGCAACTGTGTAGCACCGCCATTGTTCTCCTTCCGGCAGTATTCAATCCAAATCCCTAAAGCAGATTCCATCCAGACTACTGCCTTATCACGTCCACTTGCAACTCGTTTTGCACCCTGGTTAAAGGACACTGCGGCTGTAGATCTTATATGCTTTTCCTCCTTTTTAAATAAAAAGAATCGTGGACTCATTGATGCTGTAATGGTGTCCTGCAGCGGTGTAGCTGTTCCCTTCCTTCAACATATCCAAAGCCTTTACCTTTTCTGCAATCATTTGCATCTTCTGTTGGCACTTGGACACGGCCCCTGAAGCAGTAGCAGGAGCACGTTAATGCTGAATGAGTGAGATGAGACTTCCTGGTTAATGCAGCACTCCGTCGCTGAGCCAATCAGCACACAGGAACTTTAACTGTGTGCTCTGATTAGGTAGCTTCTCAGTCATCCGCCAATAGCGTCCCTTGTATGAAATCAACTGGGCAAACCAACTGAGGAAGCATGTACCAGAAGTAAAAAGACCCATTGTCCACAGAAACCCGCGAAGCAGCGAAAAATCCGCGTTATATATTTAGATATGCTTACATATAAAATCCGCGATAGAGTGAAGCCGCGAAAGTCGAAGCGCGATATAGCGAGGGATTACTGTACTAACCCCCAATTCCTGTCCTTACTTTTCTTTCTCTAAATATCCAATCATCACACAATCAACTCTGTAATAGATGTCAAGCCATCTGTAAGCTTAGAACGCCGATTCTTCAGAACTTTTAAGGAACATCGAAATATCTTCGTAATGTTTAATTATTCTATCCATCTATCCTTCTAGTGTCGCGCCAGCCACAGCATGAAAACAGCGCGAGGCAGAAACAATCCGTGAACGAAGCTCAAGCTCGCTAGCGCTGCGGCATTGTGTAGTTAAAGTTAAAGTTTTATCTGTGTAATTTAATCAACATATTTTGCTGCATTTCATCTTAAAAATGATATTGTCATCATATGTAAATACACGCTTTATAAAGTGGCTCAGGTTGTGCAATATTATAACTGTACCATAAGTACAATTACCTCACGGTAACTTGCAAATACAAACAGATCTACAAGGAGCACTTGATGGACTGATTGAGTGCGTTTAGAGTTCTTGGGATGAAACTGTTTGTGAACCGCGAGCTCTGAACAGGAAAGGCTGTGAAGTGTTGGTTGGATGAGAGCAGTTCAAATAGCGAATGGCTGAGGCAGCGAGTGCTGTATACCGATAATTCTCTTTCCGATCGCTGTAGATCTGTGATTCACACTCAGATATAGTGATATAAATACTCCAAGTGGTGCAGTGAGTGTAATATGGAAAAAGATGATCCGCTGTGGCAACCCCTAACGGGAGCAGCTGACAGAAGAAGAAGAAGGTGCAGTGACAGGAACAACGCTAAAGCAGTTATGGTATTTAGAATAGTTTGACCATTCTGTGTACCATTATATTGTTACAGGTTAATTACAATCAGATGCATTAAATTTATGAACGATATGCGGTTAATTTCAGTGTATTTGATAAAGCCGCCGTCGTGGATGTGGATCTAAGAAAGGGTGACCACACAGGAACAGTAGCACTGCTTTGACGCTGGGTGCCGCCAGTCTGCAAAACCGAGCAAAGAACTTGTGTACGACAGGGTATGAGGTACCGTGGAAAAGTGCGTGGCTTTACGCCAAGTGTAGGTTTTATACATCACGATTTGAACATGGAAACGTTCTTACGCAACATTTCTGTGCGTACGCACCGTTTATACATGAGGCCCCTGGATACGTCTTCTGTGACAGGGGCAATAACATCTAACACCTTATCAGACCCTTGGAGATTTCTAAATCCAAACTCAAGATCATATTCCTTCTTCTCACTAGTACATCACTGTTACTCAAGAATTGATTATTTCTTTATTGAAAACAATTTTTTGCCCACAATCAAATTTTGCAATTACGACTCTATTGTCATGTCCTACCACGCCCCTTTGATCATGAAACTCAAATCATTATGCTCCACATACTCGTCTCGCAGCTGCCATCTTAACTCACTTTTATTAGCTGATGAGATCTGTATAGAGTTTATATCCATGCAAAACATATCTTAACAAACCTGGCTTTGTGAACAAAGGCTGGAACAGATTTTCCCGAATTGTTGCCACAAAGTTGGAAGCACACAATTTTCCAAAATGTCTTTGTATGCCGTAGCATTAACAGTACCCTTCACTGGAACAAAAGGTCTTAGCACAAACCCTGAAAAACAGCCCCAGACCATTATCTGTCCTCCAGTAAACTTTATAGTAGGCACTCTGCAGTCTGGAATGCAGTGTTCTCCTGACAGCCACCAAACCCAGATAGTGAAGTAATGTATGATTCATCACTCCAGCGAACACGTTTCCACTGCTCTGGAGTCCAATGACGGAGTGAATTACACACCTCCTGCCGATAATTGGTATTATTGTGCATTGTAAATAGTGAGGGTTGTCCAACACGCTCATATAGGTGTAACAGTCCAGTGTCCACAAACCTTTGGCTATATATCTATCTATGTCTCCATAGTTTCATTGAAATTATATAGTCTTTTATCACCCTGGTGAAGAAATACTCTTAAATGGCTGAGCACTTGTGTATAGCTGCTCAGTTATGGAAACCCATTTCATGAAACTCCCGACATATAGTCCTTGTGTTGATATTGCCTCTGGAGATAGTTTGGAACTCTACTGTGACTGATGTAATAGAGCATAGGTGATTTTTACACCCTATGTGCTATTATTATTTTTATTCATCATTACTATTATTATTTTTATCATTATAATACTTTGGATATTTAACAAAAATGTAATTTTGCATGCCAAAAAAATGCAACGCTTTTTATGTTTTCTTTGGAATAAAATGTAATGCTTAACGAGGTTAAACTGGTGCTTTTCCTTTCTAGTTAAATATCTAACCCATTTTTTCCCCCGAAGAATTACTCCTTACTTTTCCTCCCATTTCACTTTCTTTCTTCACACAGATTTCTATTGTCAAAAAGAAGAATGCTTGCCTAAACTCACCTCCTGACTTTACCTCTTCATCAGAGACTTTTAAGTGGCAACTTAGGGCTACATTTAGATTAATAAATGTTTGGTTAAAATACTGGGTTCATCTAACAATTTAAAGATCTGCCTACCCTGCATAATATGTAGAAGGAGTCTCTCTGTTCTAAATAGGAACAACTTGCTACCACCCACTGCAGAGGGGGAAATTTTTTACTCATGTGCCCGTCTCCACTGGCGATTTTCTTACATCTTTACCCATAGCCCCATGACTTCTGGGACACTCTCTTGTTGGATATGCTCTATGATACCATAGTGGTGCCCACCTGCTTACAGTGGTGTGTTGATTTGTGACTGTACTTCCATTTTATTCTGTTTGGGCCTCATAATGGAGATTGTGATAAATAAGAAAAGTTTGGCTCAAAAAACTCAAAAAATGCTTCAGTAATGCTTGCCTTGTGAAGAATATAGCAAGCAATAAAAGGTTATAAATTCCATTTATAATATTTTTTTATTTGTTATTATTTTTTTAATTAAAGTCTTTGAAGAAATCCACCTATTTATTGCTCTGAACTTTTAAAATTGAGCCTTTTCATTCAACACAATTGCCAATGACCTGAAAGGTGAAAACGTGACCTCCCTTAAATGTCCTAATCAGGGTTTCAGAGTGTTATAATAAAACTGCAATTTAAAGAAAGAAAAGGCAATTATGGAAATAAATAATGAATTTCAGCTCATTAACCATTGAAAATTCTTTTCAATAAATGCCCATTTTTAGCCCCAGCAGGCCATTTCCATGACAAATCTTTCACAATTAAAGAACCATTTGAATACATAGTAGGATTCTGAGTTTGCCTTCTTGTGCAAGATATGGTTTTCCAAGGGAATTAGCAGCATCACCAGGAAATATTGCCTTTCCGAAGCTCACACTCCTTTATGTAGTCATTGGTGCTTCCTCACTTGTAATTTTTTCCCTTGACATTATATCCAATTGCCTTTATTGGTATACTGTATTCTAATTTATTTTTAATTCAGTTCATGTTTGCATAGTACTATTCACAGCATACAGGCACAGAGTTTTGTGGTAAGTTCACAGGTGCAGTAGATGTAAATTCAAACTTTACAAATTTTTATTTACATGATGAGTACATATAAAGACATATTTACTTAAAAAAAACAGAAATACAAAGTAGTTTGAAACTGATTAACATAAATGCAGCCCACCAATATCCATCCAATAACCTTTTTGGCAATAACCCTGAGTATGACTTGGGTTCAGTATTCTGTGTAATTATGGTTAACCCCGAGTCAGACTTGAGATGTGTGTTTGTTGTTCTGCTATACAGTGTAAAGTAAGAATAACTCTTGGGACAGTATTCTGCTGCCATCTAGTGAATAAAATTACATTATGGTGCAAAAAATCATAAATATTTCTATGAGTTTTGCCACTCTAGGGTAACATTAATATTCAAGAGTTGGGCAGATCCTTCAACCAAAACACAATGGCGTGTAAGTGAGAAGCTGTGAAAACAGTTTTAGAATAAACTGAAACTGAACCATTAGTTGAATCAAACAATGGTGATGACAATGTGCAAATGTCATCAAACATCGAAACCGATAGTGAAACTGATTAATATTGCACAGTATACTCAAGCTGTCACGATATGCATGATGAATTTTGTCCAATGAAGCTTTGTAGCAAAAAAAAAAAATCGAAATGTTTGTGATCAAGTAGCAGGGCATAGAAATCATTAGCCTCCTAAACACTGTTTATAATACAGCAGCTGTCAATGTTTGTTTAATGGTAAACGTGGAAGTCACTGAGCCTTGCACTTTGGTAGTATACAATAACACAAGGGTGGCATTGTCATGTGGATCAGGCACCGACGTTCTCCCTTCTCATGTGCAAGCAACAGAAACAATACAAGTATGCAAACAGGATCGCTTCTGCTGCCCCAATTGCAGCATTGGGCTGTGCGTTGGTGATTGTCTCAAACAAACCACGTGAGGGATAGAGGAGGATAATTCATTACTGGACTATAGTATCTGTGATATTTTGTTTTTTTTTTCTTTGCATTGAATATAGTCAATAAAAACATTTTTATAGCTCTCTCAATGAAAGGCACTATACAAAATGAGAGTCGATGAGTTGGAGTAAAATGAATTGCATTGCCCAACTGATACACTGTATACAATAAGAACCAATGAGCTTGAATAAAATTAACTGCATTGCCCTATTGAATAATCTGATTAAATCTGGAAATAAATGGCTTGATGGCTCTTAGTCAACTGGTTGCCTAATCTCCTCTGCCAGCAGTATGTGAAGTCTTATGTGCAGACACACTTGTTTTGGATTGCTCATGATTTTTGTTTCAAAACCTGCTGTATTTCCCAGGAATACAGCAGGTTTTTGTCGGGAATTTGTCAGAATTTGTGTTTCCATTTGTCTGTTTGTGTATATAATTTTAAGAACCATTTGTGATTGCTTTTCATTGTATTTTAGTTATATCATGATTAGGTAAATGTTACCCCTTCATTTTTAATTTTTTCATTTGTTGTGATGTATCATTAATTTTTGATTCTCAATCATTCCTTGTATTTTTGGGCTACGGACTCAGTGTGTTTGCAAGTTGCGTGGTGCACACATTTGACAGCATCATTACACTATTATAAAAAAATAGAATACAGAGCAAAGTGTCCAAACTGTAATCTAAGGAATGACTTTTTTCAGAGACTAGTATTAAACAAAGTACCAAAGCAAAAGCATAATAGAGATGGAAGATTAGATTTTTTTTAATGACAAATCTTATTCAGTCCTAATAACTTGAAGGTTTGTAATTAATGCCTTATACTGACTCAGCTTTACTGCCTATTCCTCTGCCAACTTCTAAATGAAAGATCTTTACAAATGCTATCACTGTCAAAATAAATTTATTCCTTGGGTCTTCAGCCTGCTCCACTAAACACATTGCTACTGATTTTCAATATTTATAAATGTCATTGTGTTATGATTTTTGTCACAACGAAGCACAAACAAAGGTGCCAGTCTAAGAAAATCATGAGCCAGTTCAGTGTTTCACCCATGTCTGGCTCCTGAAAGTAGGCCTCATTACAGGCAGCCTAACCCAAATTTAAAAGGCAAGCTTTGGCCTTTATAGGCCAGATATTGGACTGTGCTGTCTCGGAATCAGAGGGACAGAAAATAAGATGTGGTCAAAATACTCACTTGGAACATGCCAGAAAATAAAGCTGTATTTTCAGAGAAACCAAAAATCAGAGGAATCAGCAAAAATCAAAGTCAAAAAGGTAGTTGCAGAAGGCATTAATGAAAAGAAGATCAGACATTTAGAAAACACTATACACTCTCAGTAGATGCACGCAAACTCATATAGAAAATTGCAGAAAAAAATGACCATTTTAACCCCTGTTCGTAATTGGCAATAAGGTTATGACCCATATGACCACGCCCATGACAACAGACTATCATCATAACAACAAAGTTACAAAGTGGTGTGAAAATGAACAGTAAATATTCATGTGATAAATAAACGCTAAATGTGAAAAAATAGGTTTTCCTGAACAAGACCAACAGTACCTTAAAAGACAAAAGGTGTCAAAATCCAACCGAATAACATAAATCACAAACCCAAATTGCGAGTCAAAATCACAATTTCAAAGCTTCAGTGACCGAAGCTTCTCCTTTTATTCAACTGGGAGCCACACACACACACACCCAAAACATCATCAAGGGGCCCCACTTCCCTTGCCTCCACTTTGAGGAAAGGTGATGAACAGCTAAACCTAAAACATCTGTTATTAACATAATACAGAATAGCAAAATAATAAATAAAAGACAACAAAATTATTGCATTAAAGTAATATTTACTTGAGCCAGGGACAAAATGCTGGACATACTGAAGGCCAAAACAAACTTTGAATGTAACTATATAAATCTGAGGGACACAGTATGAGCTGTAGGAGCTGACCAGTGAGAACATCTTCAGTTCTTGATTGGTAGGTTTAATTAAAATAATTTCTACTGAGTGGATGAGATTTGAACACAAGCAGGAATATAACTCTAGAAGCAGTCAAGGTCTGATTGATAAGTTGAACAGAAATCATAGTGAGGAGAACACAATGGTGAATCTATAAAAAGTCTGATTTAGCGTAAACTACCCTAATTTGGATTGTTCATAAGAAATCTAATGGTTTATTTCAAAAGGATGGAGTACATAATAAACAAAAATAGTTGTCCTAAATAATTTATGCTTCAATTTAAATGTTGATGGCCTAATAATTCTCAATTTTAATAGAAATGTATTATCTTTCACCCTCTGATAAAGGTCCATAAAGGGCAAAATCTCTAGTAAATGGTGGCTCTGAGGCTAGGGATCTGCACTGGCAATCGGAAGGTTGTCGGTTTGAATCCTGTAAATGCCAATAGGGACTCTGCTCTGTTGGGCCCTTGAGCAAAGCCCTTAACCTGCAATCGCTGAGTGCTTTGAGTAGTGAGAAAAGAGCTATATAAATGCAAAGAATTATTATTATTATTAACAATCAAAAATAACATCATATCCGTAATCACTGACCTTGAAATATTCTATAATGATGCCCCATATGTTTATACAGTTGTGGATGCTAGGGGTCACTGTTGCCCCTTTAAACCCAACAGACAGTCACTCAGGACATAGGGTAAAAGCACTGAGAAGTATTTTTATTTCTTTTAATCTCAAAAACAGTGCCCTACGCCCCACAGCCACAATAACACAGGCAAGTAAATCACAAAGCACAATAATAAACAATATTCTTCTCTTTTCTCTCTCCTCCACACCTCCCAGCAAGTGTTGTCTACTACCTCCTGACTCTGGCTCACTTGCTGGGTTCACAGCAATCCTTTATATATGGTCCAACCCGGAAGTGCTTCTGTCCTTCTGTCCACGTGACTTGCCTGCACTTCTGGGTCAGATGGAGAACTTGAGTTTTCTTCAGCCCAGAAGTACTTCGGGGCTTCCATCCTTGTGACTTGGGAGTACTTCTGGGCTATGGATGAGACATGACTCCCCCGGTTCTCTTGCAGTGTTCCCTGGCAGCACCCACGGTACCCAGCAGGACTGTGGTATTAAACTACATGTCCCAAGGTGCCCTGTAGGAATCTGGAGCACTTCTACACTGCAGGGAAACTGCCATCTAACGTCTTGGGGGAAGTAGTGTCCCAAAGATGTTGCCTTCCCCCATCCTTCCACTCTGTGGGCATCCCTGCTGGGTTGAACTGCCGGCCGTCTGTTACACAGTATAACTCCGATTATCTGCATCTCGATTTTCTGAGGTTCCGCATTACCAAGATGAATCTGAATTCTTATAATTTATGAAAGCTTTGTCATGAATACTTTGCCAGGTGCTTAAATGCTATAGCTTTAGCTTTGAATATGTTGAGTGAGTGGCTGCAAAGCTGGTGACTGTAGAAGTGTGGGTTTGACTCACTCAACCACCCTCAAATGTACCCCTCACCTTTTGTCAGTGTATCACCAGCATTGATGATGCAAACGTTTTTGTTCTTTAGGATTTTTGTGTTTACACATTTCAAAGCACTGTGATTAACTTCTGGAGAGAATGTTCTCTGGCTCAGAGGCAATCACTTTGCTTTGTGAGTTAAATGGAGAACTCCATCTGTCAACCATGCTGAGCCCATCTCTGACCACTGTGAGTGATGCGCTTCTCTAATTTCTATTTCAAAATTATATATCTTCAGGGAGTGACCCTTAGAGCACAAGGACAACACGTAAAGAATCAAATATCGTATTCCTCATCAGCAACCTCAAAATAGCATAAAATGACACTCCACATGCCTATTTTACTGATCCCTATTTTTGCAAAGTTTTGTGAAAAGGAGTAACTTTGACCCCTCGTATCCATTAGGAACTGAACCCCCAGGGTCCATTTTAATGAAGCATGCACAAAATAAGGTCCACAATGGCTTAAAATTGTTATTTTTTTGATCTAGAGAGCCATCCCAAAAAAGCTTGCTGTCTTGCATAACTACACATCAAGATAAGTTAAATGGTATATCACATGTGGAAGTGTTCTTATACCAGTGAGTCAGGAGGTGCCAAACAACAAAAGAGGACTAATTTCAATACATTCATAACAAATTCTTATGAACACAATTCTTTAACAAACTGTCACACACACGTGGGCCCGATTCTAATACTCCTACAGCATTTAAAACGGTGTTACCTTTGACTACTTATCTTCTTTTACCTGTAGACCAGAAGATCTGAGAGCTGATAACTCATGAAGGCACACTTGCTTCTGCAAGAAGCCCCTCCCCATCCAGGACAAAACCTTTATAATGGCCACTGACACAATTGAAGCTCAGTCTCAGTAATGGAAAGACATCTTGTTTGCATTGCTCATTTTTTAAGTGTGCATATATTTCATAATATACTGTGTGGAAATACGGGGGCCATATCACTCCCCGAACAGTGACACAGACGGGCACAGAGACACAAGTCCAAAAGCAGCACACACTTTCATGTTTCTTGAGCGGCAACTCTATTCCCCAGTTCCCCACTTTAGTGCATAGTACACAAATACACAGCACAACACTATTGCTCAGTCCCTTTTTGTCTCTCTCTTTCTCTTTCTTCTTTCTCCTCTGTCACCTCCAATCCTCTTCCACACAAGCTTTGTCCTCCATCTCCTGACTTTGGGTACTCGAATGGGGTGAGGCAGCCTCCTTTATAGTGCACCTGGAAGTATTCCAGGTGCACTCTGATCCTCTTCTGGCAACACTCCCGAGTGTGGTGGAAGTGCTGCATAGGCACCTGGAAGTACTCCAGGTGCACCTGAATCCTCTTCTGGCAGTACTTCTGGGTGTGGCGAAAGTGCTGCAGTCCAGGGCTCCGGAACTGTCCAGGCACCCCCTGGTGGTTGCCAAGGGCCCCAGCAGCATTGAGCTTCCAAGCTCCAAGCCAGTGGTCCCAATGCAGTCCAGGGGAGTTGCCCTCTCTTGTTCCAGGGGAGGTATTGCCGTGCACCTGTCCTCTCCTCCGGTCCTTCCATAACAAGGGCGTCCTGGCCGGCCACAACAGTTATTACCATCTGGTGCCCCACCTCTTTATCTGTGTCTTATCTTTCTACAAATCTCCTAATGCTTGCATGAAATGTCTTTGCTTAATTTTTGTTGTAAAAATCTGCTAAGATATTACTGAAAACTTTTGCTGCAAAACAATAGAATGTCAGACACAATGGTTAATTAAGGTCATATGCAATAGCGTCTCAAGCAACAGAAAATGCAAAAACAAAAAAAACAAATTCTAAAAACAAGGCAAACTAAAAAATGTCAAGAATGCAAGAGGGTAGTACAAAATAACAAGAGATCACAATAAAGGTAAAGGCAATTAACATTTAACAGAGAAAGTGTGGGTGTTTAAGTGTGACTTTAAGGTGAACCCTAATGGCGCTCCATGGGCAGACCTAGAAAGACAGAGAAAGTTTAAGAGAATTTGACTGAACTGCTAAGTACAGTAAGTCTTTAGAATTTTAAGAAGTACAGAAACAGACAATTTCAGGTGTCTGACAAATTGGTATTAGGCAATCAACAGTGACAGCTAATCTGGAGTTTTGGTATTTATAGTCCATCTCTGTAAGTGAGTTTATTGTCAGACAAGAATTGAGGAACCATTTACCAAAATCCTATTATTTACCAGCACTAAAACACTAAGATAAAAATCGAGTTGAGACAAAAGCGCAACAAGTCAAACAAGTGTATCCAATTCAAGGCCACCTCACTGCACTTCTTCACCAACTAAATCCATATTTCAGACAAAGGGGCTCCTGTGCTGCACTGTAATTTATTAGTGAGTCTTTGTAACTGGAGTCAGGAAGGAAGTCCACAGTAACCTGACAAGATTCAATAGCAACCCATTATCTACCGACTGAAGCTTTTAAAATGGTGATGTGATATGCTTAAAATTTAAATAAAAAAAATGTAAAACTTGTATGTAAAAGAGTTAAAAATAAAGCCTTCAACTATAAAAAATGTATAAACCAAAAACAATGATAGATAGATAGATAGATAGATAGATAGATAGATAGATAGATAGATAGATAGATAGATAGATAGATAGATAGATACTTTATTAATCCCAATGGGAAATTCACATTCTTCAGCAGCAGCATACTGATACAATAAATAATATTAAATTAAAGAATGATAATAATACAGGTGAAAAAAACAGACAATAACTATGTATAATGTTAAATATTAACGTTTACCCCCCCCCTGGTGGAATTAAAGAGTCGCATAGTTTGGGGGAGGAACGATCTCCTCAATCTGTCTGTGGAGCAGGACAGTGACAGCAGTCTGTCGCTGAAGCTGCTCTTCTGTCTGGAGATGACATTATTTAGTGGATGCAGTGGATTCTCCATAATTGATAGGAGCCTGCTGAGCGCCCTTCGCTCTGCCACAGATGTTAAACTGTCCAGCTCCATGCCAACAATAGAGCCTGCCTTCCTCACCAGTTTGTCCAGGCGTGAGGCGTCTTTCCTCTTAATGCTGCCTCCCCAGCACACCACTGCGTAGAAGAGGGCGCTCGCCACAACTGTTTGATAGAACATCTGCAGCATCTTATTGCAGATGTTGAAGGACGCCAGCCTTCTAAGGTAGTATAACCGGCTCTGTCCTTTCTTGATCTGAAACACCAACAAAATTCTTCTCTGCCAAAACAGTCTAACCCAAGACAGCTAAAAATGAACGGTTCATTACTTGTAGTCAATTTCAAAACTTTGGCAGTAAAAATGTAAACTTTTTTGTGTAGGAAGCCCACTTCTTGACTCTAACAGTATTGACCTCTGATAAAAATTGGACTTCTGGGGTCACTTTAAGGCTCACAGGTAGAATAAAAATTACAAAGGTGAGCCCCAAACCATATTGCTTCTTGGTCTCTTGCTCTCACATAGTACCAGTAATCCCCCAGCTCTGAACATCTGAGAGGCAAAAGGAGCCATGCAGTTCATTTTTCATCATGATTCTAATTTCTAGAATGCCTGTTCACTGCTGCCCCTCATTTTGAATCAATTCTCAAGCTTACCATTCATCCTTGTGATTCTTACCTGTGTGGGATAGTGAAGTACTGTGGTAACGCAGTTTAAGATTTTAGTGGCCCGTTTTTAAAAAATAAATAATTGAATGGCCAGCTCGATCTCCATGGTTGTGTGTGCTCACGCAGCTGAGGATGGTTGGTGAGCTAGCTGAGCGAGACGCACCTGCACGTGAGGGTATGGTCAGTCTCAATTGCTTCATCTGCCTTCTGTGGCATGCAATTGAGGAGCTGCACCCAAGGTGGCATATAAGGGGGTGCCAGCATGAGAAAAAGGGAGAAAGAAATGAGACAGAGAGAGAGAGACGTGAGAACAGCATTGTGGGAAGAGGCAGAATGAACCACCCAGCTAGTGCAGTGAAGGGCAGCATGGGCATGAGCCCCGCAAAGGATCAGTGCTCTAAGGGCGTATCGTTCCCACTGAATATTGTTAAAGAGTGTGTGCGATCGAGAGGGAGTCCTACCCCAGGAATCTGTAGTACGCCAGTGGAGCGTGAAGGAAGATGGGAGGACAACTGACCCTGAGCATTCTGGCTGACACCACTCGAGGCAAATAAGATAGGTGTTGGAAGGTGTGGACCATGGCTGCTAGTGTCTTCATAAGCTGAGTGAACAATTGGTGAGCTGAGGAGACTAAGGAGGAGTTGTGCTGGGCTTGTCTGACAGATCGTGAAGGACCCAATGACTGGTTTACTCTTGTTTCAGGATTTGACTGAGTTTTTATCTTCAACTTAGGGTTTAGTTTGATCTTCGAATATCAGATCTTTAGTATTTCAATCATTGTTAAATCTGAATAATCTTTATGGTTTATACTTGTATGCCTTCTTCTCGGACTTCATGTGCATGTCAATCACTTACTAATTGAATGGTCACAATAGAGTGGGAAGAGGAAAACATTTCCATCTGCATTTTCAAGTCCTGTTTACCACACAGAGCACACACCAAGTCTTCTTTTTTCTAATACAAACAAATTATAGCAGTTGTACAGCAGGGCATTTTTTTAAATAAATTATTGAATGATAGACTGATTAGGAAATGAGCAGAATATCTTACAGACTAGTCAAACTATTTTCCAAAGCTGCTTTTTTCCAGTGCAGGGTTATAGGGGTTGGAACTGTGGAATAATTTAGTTTATGTGTGGTAGATACCATAAGCTTAGAAGTAACTGATCATTAACTGTTAATAGAAATACATAAGCATAGCGCTTATGTCAAGAAGAGAGAAGAAAAGTTTCTGTTTTTGTCCACCTGCAGGGTCAGATCTTGTACTTTTGTAACAAGACAAGACTAGCTTAAGCTTGGATTGTAGATAAATGTACACTTCCTAACATGTACAGTATACAGCCCCACATCCATCTTTGCTGTTATTAATAATGCCTTTGAGAAAAGCTCCTGCTAGAGCATACATTCTGCTTGTTGGTGATTTGTGCTCTCCAAGTATACTTAATAAACAGCGTAGGAGTTAATCTGCTGATCCTCTCATGGTTATTCCATTATAGAGCCTATCCCCGCAACACAGGTGTTAAGGCCTTACAAACCGGTGAAGAGGCACCTGCGTATCAGGCTTTGTATTTTACGTTTTCATCTGTAACTCTCTATGACATAAAGTAATAATGTGAGAAATGCTTTAAGTAAGTCAATTAACTTTTGCAAGTGAGTGTAGTGTTTTGTGAAATTAGTGGACATTCTTGCCTTTAGTCATTGTTAGGATTTAAATTCTGTTTCATTTGGAATAATCAGATGCATAAACATATTCTGTACACCTGTGTTATACCAAGTCTGCATTGAACCTGTACAAAGAAGTAAACCTGCAACCTTGATCCCTCTTTTTTTCACATCTTGTGAAAATTAACAACCAGCCTGTTAGGTTGCAGATCACAGTAATTTTATCCCTCGTGACTGCCTGAAAGATAATGGCTTTGCAACAGGCTCACACTTTCTTAAATCAATTAAATTCATTTTAATTCAATGAGTTCTTCTAAAGTACAGTTACTCTCACAAACCCAGCATGAAATACTCTAATTATATTCACTGTATAGTTAAATTAAAAGGCAAAATCGCATAAACATAATGTCAAAATACACCACACAGTATATGAAAATTAATTTACATGTACAGTACATCTACCATTATTTGTAAATACTAATACATATTTAAAGCACTAAATATCTTAGCCTAAGATTCCAACTGTCTTAAGTCAACTAGCCCTTCATCCTCACTAGGCCACTCTACAGTTTGTTTTTTTTTTTTTTTTTTTTACAATACAGAAATTGATACCATGTTCAGGAAAATACCACTAATAACTGACAATGGGTATGTGACATGCAACCAGTCCACTCCATGGTGAACAAGTGCTACTGCTGCATGACAATGATAATAGGAACGTCACTCAAAACAGTTGAAAAATTAATTATTTAATGCAATATGGGCAACACTGGCAACAGCCACTCTAACAAGATAACACAGCTTTCATCTCGATGTATTCTGCGAGTGTCTCTAAGTTTGGTAGGTAGGTCCTTCCAAAGTTTGGTGCCCTGCAGCCTTTATTTATTTAAATTAGAGATAAGTAAATAAAAAAAAAGACATTCAGTGTTCCTACAGAAACTGGGGCCTCATGCATAATGCCATGCGTAGAATTCACACTAAAACATGGCGTAAGGACAAAAGTCCGTAAACTTCCACACACTTCCGCAACAGACATTCCGGTCTGCGTGAAATGTAACATTCGTGCACGTGTATGCAACCCCTCCTAGACCCCTCCCAGAATTACGCCTCTTTGAATATGCAAATCAAGTATAAATATTCCCTTAAGTACAGCGTTCTGTGAAAAGACAATGGCAAAAGCACGGGGAAGAAAGAAGAATTTCAGCGAATGCCAAGTGGAGGTAATGAAAAATGTACTATTTGTTAGTTTAAGCAATTGTATAACCAACAAAAAGGAAGCTGATTGAAAGTTCTAGATCAGAAAATAGCACATTGCCGAAATAAAAAAGTTCTCAGATATCAAAGACGCCTTGAAAAGGCGAGTCATAGCCCACCGTCTAAGTGTCAAATGGAAGCTTATTAGGGCACAGAGAAAAGAAAAAAAAAAATAGGGACACAGTGGAAAAAAAGTTTGAAATGTCAACTTTAATCTCGAAATTTCCACTTTAATCACGTACTTTATTTTGTCATTAAAGTAGAACGTCATAAACTTCATCTTAAAATCTTTTGATTTACTAGTTTCTCAAATCCCA